>NW_018735958.1:0-32088 GCF_002204515.2 Aedes aegypti
GTTTTGGGGGCCCGGTGTGGAGGTAGGTTTGGGGGCCCCTCGAAAAGAGGTTTGCAAGATATGTCTTTTATTAGCGAGTTCACACGTACCATCAGTATTTGTAAAAAAATCGTGATTAACCCCTCTACCGGCAGCAATTTTTTACCGCTAAAAATATTCAAATCGCGATACCTTTTTTGTTTCTCGATATTTTTGCACCATTTTTCACAAGATTTCAAAAAATTCTTCTAATTTAAGAATCCGTATCGATAATAATCATTGGTGATCTGGTTTTGAAGATATTCCGTGTTCCTTGGAGGACCGACATGCTCCATATAAAATGTCGTTGGTGGCCATTTTGTTTTAGGATAATTGATCAAAAAAAAAAAAATGTGTATTATACAAAGCCAGGTCATAAGGATCTACTCTGAAAAAATCATACAAATCGGTTCAATATTCTTGGAGAAATCTGGAAATTACGATATGAGGTCTTATGAGTTCTCAAGATCTTTATTTATCCAGCGTGGTACCAGAAACAGAAATGCTCATTACTCAAAGACAGCTGCACCAAATTGCCAAATTTTTTCACAACATACTCGCATTAATGTTTCATTCCGCGGAATGAATATCCAAATACTATAAAAATTCTGTATCCTGAGATATTCACGTGGGTTATGGCTACTCGTCGGTCCCCAAGGAATTTTAATCTTAATTTAAAAGAATTTTTTGAGATCTTGTGTAAAAATGGTGCAAAAATTTTTGAGAACCCAAAGAGTTATCAATGTTTTGAAATATATTTTAGCGGTAAAAAAAAATGGAAGCTGCCGGTAGAGGGGGTTAAAGGTTTCAAAAATAATCTGCCTTTAAAAATTACAATTTCGGCCAAGAAATCGTTTTCCGTTTCTACTTTCTTGTGGAACCTAAAAAAATATATAGGTATATACAGACTTCCAACAGCTGATATGTCGGATTTTTTTTTTTACCGAGATCTCGACAAACGTATACCGAATGTCGATAGCGATTGCCAAAATCTCGGTAAACTAATAACCGATATTCGGTATTGAAAAGTACCGAATTTCTCAGCTGTTGGATTCCCGGCTATTCGTTTTGCTGAGGTCGACGAAATGATATAAGTGTATATGAAGCTTCTATCTAATTTTTATTTAAAAAGATCTTTGAAGATACTCTTGATACATTACTGTATGTTCTACGGTATTTAGTAGTCTGCTTACGGTTATTTATATTTGATATATTTGAAAACTCGTGAAAAACATTTAAGAACAGTTCGTCGGTAAAATATCTGTGCAATCATTTGGACAAATTCGTTGTTGTGTTTTTTTGTGCAGATCTAGGAGGCAATCAAGATAATATCATTGACTTTTTTATGTTTTTATTTATGAGGAAATCCCAAAAAATTCATAGAGGTACCCTACAAAAATTAGAAGAAAGAAGAAAAACAACATGAGCAGATTCTTGCTGAAGTAAAATTTTGGAACTACTAGAAATTCCCTAAATTCTTGAATAAAAAACTCCTTGTAATAGAAGTCTTGGAAGACATTTTGCAGGAATATTTGAAAAGAATTCTTGATAAAAAAAAACTGGCAGGAGTTCCTGGGGAAATTTCTGCTTTTATCGCCTGAAGAACTTCTCGTACAGGTATTCGCATATTATCCGTACTAAATTTGAAAGCATGCCTCTATGCAACCGAAATAGATACATTGAGCATTCCTACATGGTTTAATATTATATTCTCAAGCAACAAATTTAACCCATTTCTGATGTCAAATATTTGTAAAATCCTACCCAATCGTGTTGGGCTGTTTTAACGAACGCCGTTTTTTCGGGCTTTATGATGGAAGAGAAAAGCCCTTCGATCTCAATGGATTTAAACTGAATGATTTTCTGTTTCCAGTCTATCCTACAGCCAAGATTCTGTAGAAAATTTCAATCATAAAAAGAATATTTGAACTCATCTTATAGAAATTATATCTAATATGGCTAGCACCCCTCAAAAAATGTCTCCAATAAATTTCAATTTGATTATCTCTAATTTTGAAATTACCCATCATTGTATTTTTCGCTATTTCATAGATTTATCACCCTTTGAAACCCAAATTTTTATTTTCGATCTAAATATCATTTTGAGTTATCTAAAACCGTTTTGGGCAATGATTTTTTTTTGCGCAAATCTATGAATTTTGGTTTTTGATTTTTATAATTTTATTTTTGAACATCTTTATCCTTTTTCATTTATTATTGAAGTCTCTTCTAGTTACTGATTTTTGGCAATTATAAAATTCTTATTTTTAGGGTACTTTTAAAAATAATAAATATTTTTCTGATTTTTTTTTTATTTTCCGTGTAATTAACGGAAAACAGGTTGGAAATTATTTTAATATCACCAAGTTCTTCTTCTGTTATCGGTTAATAGTATAAACATATAAAAGATATTTTTTTTACATATTTCACGTTAAATATACCCCAGGCATTTGTAGGTTATATAAGAATACAATTTTTCAAACAATTTTCAAATATACAAAAAAGTTTCAAAAGTCATAAAAAACTTTCCTCATATGCGTGTTATGAGTCAAGGTTTAAGCCAAAAATAAAATCATTTTGATTTCCGAGCTACGAAAAAATACACAAAATTCCAATGTGTACCCCGTCTTAAGGTGGGGTTGGGTATTAGAGGGTTAAAATACATACATCGACATAGATTTTTATTGTTTTAAATGAGAGATAATCCTTCACATATTTTGTTTTGTAATTTACGGACACCCTATAGTAATGAAGAAGGGCTCCCAGGGAACAATGAAGGACAAATCTAAAAAGATTTCCAATCATCTGAGGAATTCTCGCAAACTTCTATTATGAATACCAAAAAAAAGTTAAATCTTTATGGGTATATTTAAAAAGGTATAATTCGTGGAAGATTCTTTGGAGTCATTGCATTGGTAAAGAAGTACTCGGGAAAATCTCGGGCTTGACCAAGCGTACGCCAAGAAAACCCTTCAGTTGTTTTTAGGGGAAAATGCTTAGAAGTCAACTCAATGAAATTCTTGGTTGAAACCTTGATAAACTCCTTGAACGATTCCTATATGCAACCTTCCAGGATCCTTGAAAAAAATCAGGGTAATCATTTTCGGAATCTCTGAGGCAATTTTTAAAACCCCTAATTAATTGACGTCCATATCGGAAAGCCAAAACGATTATTACTAGCTATTTTATAGTGGTTTTACGCCCCAAGCAATTCTTTCAGATATTAATTGAAAAATTCCAGGTTGCTTTGCTCAGCATGTTCTTTACGTGATAGCACTGGAAAAAGATTCCTGAATTTGTTGCTAATGTTCATTCTGAAGAAACCCAGTTAAAATTTCTGTAAAAAATCCTGAAAGAATTTCTAAACAAATTCTTGGAAGAAATATTACGAAACCTTGAGGGTTCTCAAAATAAGTTTTACAAAAAATTGGTAAAATTCATTGAATAATTTCATATAAATAACCAGGAGATTTTTTAAAAGAAATATCCTGAATAATTATTTAAAGCCACCCGAGAATAAATTCAGATTATTTTTGGTAAGTATTTTTGGATGATTTTGATTACCTCAAGCTCAAAGCTCACCAATGCTCCAGATTTTTGGAGGCCTAAGGTACATTTAATTAAAAATGAAAATTCATAAAGTAAATATTTATAAATCCAAAGCCATAATTAGACTCGACATTTAAAAAAAGGTTTCTGAGCCTACTTAAGTATCCACATGAGGATTAGCTAAACGCGGCCCTTTTGGAAAGCTCAGTTCTTTCATGCGCCCAATCGATTTAACAACAACAAATATTTGTGGAGGCCCCTAGAATGGGGTGCCCGAAGCGACGATCCCTCTGGGCCCCTCTGCTGGTTCTAAATCTTGCCATTGAGTATTGAAAATATGGGATAATGAAGGGGCCCCTGTACATAGCTGATCCAAATCTCCTTCAAAACCTATGCTTATTATACTAATTTTTAGTTTGAGAACATACAAATTGTCAAGCTAGGTCAAACTTTCAATGCTATGAGAAATCCGCACTGCAATTTTAAGGCCCCTATGATCTTGGGGCCCGGTGCGGACCGCACTCACCGCACCCCCCTAGCTACGCGACTGCAATAATGATAAAACTATTTGTTTCTGCCTTGATAAGAATATTCGTGCATTACTCTTCAAAAGACGAGCATTTCGAAAAATTGAATCACGCACCTGTTCTCCTTCTTATGTTTTCGTTCGGCAAAACTACTTCAACCAATGAATGGTTGTTGCCAAGTGAAAACAAATGCACAAAATTAGATGGTGAGCAAAACAATTTATTGTTTTTAGTTGTTTATCATGTTACAGTTAAACCTCCATGAGTCGATGTTCCATTACTCGATATCGACTCATGGAACTATACTAAAAATCGAATTTCATGGTTACTATGATGATCCCCTCAAAAGTCTCCCCATAGCATTGCTGTTCCATGACTCGATATTTCCATGAGTCGATGGACCCTTCAATATCGACTCATTGAGTTATGGGCATCTGAAGATTTCATAGTTTTTCACTTAAATTTGCTTATAACTTCAAAATCACAAGAAATGCAAACTTTCGATGTTCAGCAAAAAATGTGTATCTTTACTTCCTCTGCACTTCTTCTGAAGACCACATTCACGTAAGACTGAAAATAAAAAAGTTAGACCAAAATAACTGATTTTTTGGGTCCACCCTAAGTTAAAACTTTCAAAATCAATTTACTTAGCTCAAATGAAGAGTTAGATCAAAAGTGTCTTCGACAAAGTTGTTCAAAATAACATTTTCTAAAAGTTTGCAGTAGAGCACAGCCATAAATTTCATCAAACAAAAAAGTTTGAGTCAACATTTTAACTTAAATATGGGCCACCCTTATCAACTTTTTTCTTAAAAGATGCAAAACTCAATTACGAATAACTTCTCTGAAGACATCGAACGTCTAAAATCGACGAGAACAGAAAAAACACTTTTTTCCGGCTAAATTGTCGATTCGGTCCATTGTGCATTGCGTTAAGAATGAACGATACAAATTCTAGCAGATTGGAGGTTGTCGAGCGGCCTTTGAAAAAGCCATGCTAGGGTAAGCTCTTCAGAAAGATTCTTGAAGAACACAGATTCTTGGTTTTACGGGTGACTTCCATAACGAGTCGGTGTGCTCATTAATGTGTTTATATTTTTAATTTTCATAATATTTTTGTTCCTTTTCGAAAATGTATGTACTCCCAGCAACGCATTGCAAAAAATTGGCCTTATATCAATTAAACATAACATTTCTGGAAAATGTTATGAGTAATTAATTCATTGCATTAGCGTTGCATGATCAATCACACTGGATGGCGTTTGAGCTAATTTCGTGCAAGTAATCGATAGTTTCTAATTGGTACACTTGTATGGCGAATGTCAGGAACCCTTTGCCGTAATTGGTACAAAGATAACGATTTAAAAACCAATTTATAGAAACCTTATTACTAAAGTATTCATAAAGTCTGATTCACAAGGCTTCAAACTAAACGCACCAACAAGTCATACTTAGGCTAAAAAAAACGCGGCTAAAATCTAATTCGAATCCATACTGTTAACAGATTACATCCTTAATTGGTACACCCACCCTATAGAGAACTTCGACCTTCTGTCTTTCGGCCTTTTGTCCTACAACCGTAGGGAGAATATGACGTAAATTTCAATGATTTTTTCTAAGTGAGTATAATTGGAGATCGTAAAAGCTGGGGCAGAAACAATGATGATGAAGTAAGGTTTCCTGTAAGACTCTCTCAACGTAATTTCTCAGTAGTTTGAAATGAAATTAAGTTGATTGAATGTTTATGGCTTAGACGTTACATTATGAAATTAGCTACATAATCTCACCAAAGACAAATTAAAGACCCCCATGTCCCTTGCAGTTGCCCAAAATTTAATGGCTCAATAGGTAATCTAGAATGCCGTTCAAAGTGTACTGCGATCTGTCAAACTTGGGTACCTTTTGCACTACCGAGGGACCAAATGCAGTACTAGAAGTGGTACCCAATCTGAGCCCGAGTGGGACGGACCTGATCTCACCACAATCGATTGGACGAATCTGAAACCTGAGTGTATCATCCATTGATCATGATTTGAAAAGTCTAGTTTGATAGCAGAGGTCCGAAAATCTGTACCGCAACAATATTCCAAGTAACTACTAGCTCGTTAATACACCTTTTTGGATTTATAGGACTATTATACAGATAATAATAGGATATGTTACCTCAATGACAGCACTCAATTAAGCAACAGGCATTGAATCGAATGAATGTTCGACTGAGCGGATCTGTAACTACATTCAAACAGGTGCCATGTTTGAATGATATTCCCTCGTATTTCATTTCTCCATTACTTTGAAAAAAAAAAATAATAGCTATAACATCAATTATCTTGAATCAACTGAAGCAATCAATTATGAAGCTGATGTTTAATGAAAAGAGAAATTTGTGATGAAAATATGGGAATCTTTATGACAAACTAATTGGCCCGGAAATCGTGGTATTGCTACCCAATAGGCCGTTTTATTATGCTATGAAGACTTCCATACAAAGTGACAGCAATATTTTCGCTCAGTTTTCCAAGCATTTCCATTTACTTTCTAAAACTATTTGTTCACACGAATACTGTTGATAACCAAATCGAGAAAGAATCATTCAAATTTGTTGACTCTTTCTCAAGCCATTTTGTAATGTACGAACACCATTCAAGTTTTATTTACACAGATAAAAAGAAAATCAGTCCCAGCAATCATCGTGCTGCATTAATAATCAAATGTCAAATAATGAGTAACCCAATAGCATGAATATGGTAAAGCACTCTAGATCGCTGTCAATATTTTCTTGGTAGTTCAGATTTAGCTGGTTAATGTTAAATGAAATCCGAATTTAGTACTATACCGTTTAATTCCATTAGGCACTAGAGTTTGTATCCTTAGACAGATACGCATATTTCGACCTCAACTGTAAAATCGACATCAGTGTCTTGTACTGGACTCGACTCGAGTCTAGTAAACGACACTGACGATTACTTTACAGATAAGGTCGAAATACGCAGTATATGTCAAAGGATACAAACTCTAGTGGAATTAAACGGTATAGTACTAAATTCGGTTTTCATTTATAAGAATTCCACTAAACAGCTAGAAGATTTATTATCATATTAAATGTTGTCCATTTGTTAACCTCTCAATAGAAAAAAAAATAAAAAAATGAAGATGGACATATTATAATCAAAACACAACAATTCTTCAACCGACGCAAATTTCCATAAAAAGGGAGCTGCAAGGCAATGATCAGCAGTTCTCTTCCTCTTTCCAAGCAAGCTGCAAAACTCCTCCATATGATCGCCATCCGATGAATGTGGAATAAAAAATCGAACCAAAATTGTATAGCGATCGCATAATTGTTCCAGCGCATAAAAAGATCCCAATCAGTCCAACGACCAGAACTCCTTCCTTTCATCCTTTTGAACACGTGCGAAACTGCAATACATGCGGGCAAACCTCACCAAAGAGCTAAAAACCCCTCTCCTGACAAGGGTCAATATTTGAAAAGATCTCCACTCGCACAATGCAGCACGGAACCCGGCAAATTCTTCCAAATCGATTTTTCGCCACCCGAAAGAAAAATGCCCGAATCCCACACATCGAATGATTTGCGAGGAAACCAACGGCCTACTTCGATTCGCCCCGAGGTTATACACTTTGATGATATTGTTATAACTTTTCAATTGTTGTAACATCTCACTGCTGCTGATTCTGCCCAATGGCACAGGAAGCCAAAGCCAAAAGAAATCCCTCTCCGCTTCACTGCCAAAGGGATACACGTATTGTGTTACCAGAAGAAATACTTTCAATTTGGCTTTTGTCCACCACAGAACAAAACTCTGCCTCAGCAGCAGCATTCAGACATCCAAGAAACTGTTAAATAAAAATAAAACTTTGGTATTGTTCCACCCGAAAACTATCCCACGAAATAAGCCTTAAGAGACTACTTCGTTGGTAACAGAATCGGGAATCGAAATTTCTGTTAGCTAGACGAAAAAAGGAAGCAAAAAAGGACTCGAAAACCTTTTAGTCACACTTTGTTTTCAGGAATCGTCAGAAACGACACGTAATTTGCTGGCATCAAGAAAAAAGATTATCATTTCGGTTCAATCTAGGTAGGTGTGGGTTATGAAACGGTTACCAAGCAATCCACCTAACAGAGTAGCCTGGATAAGCAGCAAATCTCGTTGTGGACGGTGCAATACTTGTCCTGAATTCGGGATCACAGCAATCGTAGAATTCTAGCTGTTCCTCGTCAAACGATCCTTCTTTCTGGTTCATAGAATTCTAAACAGACCTCAAAATTCCTACTTTCCCATGACTAGCGAACAAGTGTCCTTATTTCTCGCCTGGGATGCAACCTTTTCTACTGAGTTCCCTTCCTCCCGCACTCTCCTAGGAGTCATGTCCGCATGCGTATTCAGACGCGTCTCTGTCAGTATGGGGTAATTTTATACATTTCCTTCATCATCGTTCTTTTTATGATGTTTGCTTACTTTAAATTCACCCTAACTTTGTCTGTCCTTCGTCCCTTCCGTCTCGCCAAGGGTTGATGTTACTGCTTCTGCTGCTGTAGTTACCGGGTTGTCCTAGGGCCCTTTTATGCTCGCCGTGCCGTAGCATAACCGAGAACCGAACCGAAACAACGACCCAAAGCGGACAGCAGCAAAAACATAAATAAAGAAAAAAAAATCAAGTGACTGAGTTTCGAGATATTTTTCCCACACTTTCATTGAACACGTGCACTCTGTTAAAGCAAAACAGAAAAACATCCCGAGGCACCGAAGCCCGGTCTGGACGGTACAGGGTGGTTCCTATGAACAGTAGGCGTTGATCGCCCACTAATCGTTGATTTGCGATAGATGCCAGTGCTAACTGTGATTAGATCGAATGCTATTCTGGAGATCTTCGATGAAACCTATTCCGAACCACCCTGTGAGTTAATTTTCATAGCAATTTGACTGAAAACATGTATAAGGCTCAAGTTCGTCAGCGAAGAAGAAGACACGATAAAAATAACGACACGGAGAAGGAACCTTTATCCTCCGCATTCTCTCGGTGTTTCTTCGGCCGGGTCCTGGTTCTGGGCCTGAGCAATTGGTTTAGTGGTCCCTGCCGGACCACGCTAAGAAGCGAACGGAACACCAAACGAGAAAAAAAAAACGCTCATCATTTTGGGATGCACGTGTTCAAATTGAAAAGCCGTATTTTTTATGTCTTCTGTGTGGTGTGGTGAGCTGTTCTCGTTGGTTCGGTTAGTTCGGTCGATCCGATAGCCTCCTTAAATTACTGGTAGATCGTTAATGGCCTTTGGGCTCGAAAAGGATTTTTTATGATTTTTATTTCGGGATGGCTTATTGTCTTAGCGGGTTTTGGGTAGATTAGTTGGCGGCTCGCGCTAATGGTATGAATTTTTATTTGAGATTGGATTGTTGAAGTATATTTATTATTTGATTTGAATTGTATTTTCCCTAACATTTTGAATGAACGTCTGAAGAGATAATAAATCTTCGAGCTGTTTAGTGGGAATAAGTGAAAAGCCGAATTTAGTACCATACCATTTAATCCCACTAGAGTTTATATCCTTTTGACAAATACGCGTATTTCGACCTCAACTGTAAGGCCGTCTTCAGTGTCGTGTACTAGACTCGACTGAAGAGACTTTGATGCAATACCGCCATTGATTTTGTTAAATCATTCTTGTTGAAAAAGCGAAGAAATGAGAATCATTTGCACGATATAATCAAAAAAGTCTTATTTATTTGTACTCCCAGAATGCATTGGAGCAGTGGCAGGTAATATTAACATTTATTAGTAAAAATATATCCATCGGGATTCGTTGCTCAAGACCCAATGAAATTACATTGAACTCTCCATAAGTCGTGATTAAGTTAAATAACCAAAGATAAAATTGGCTACCTCGACTGTCACTTGAACCGCAGTTTCAAGTTTTGCATTTCATTATTAATTATCGAGTTATCTCCCTAAATTTGTGTCCATTTCAATATCGGGTTATGGCGAGCTGTCCGTATGAAAGTAAGTTCTGATGGAATTCCCGATAATCGCTTTTTTAAGTCGAAATCCAGAATTGTGGTATACTTCGTAAATTTCAGGAAGAAACTAATGGTGGAACGCTTTGAGGAATAGTTTTAGCCGTGGGAATGATATGTGATTACTTTCCATTTGTACCATAATGAATTCAAATCGTGGTTTCTTTCTAGTACATCTAATAGAAAGACTATTGAAATATATGTTGAAAAATTGGTATGACCTCAATTTCGACGAAGCTGCAGATAGGACTGACCTGCGATTCACGGCAGTACTCTAGGCAGCACTACATTGGTAAATGAAAGAAATTTCAGTTGAATATACAAAGGAACCTCTTGATATTGAATTTTCTAAAGAAATTTAAAAGATGTTGAAATAATGGGTAGAAATCAATTCAATCAAGACATAAACTCGAGGAAGTATCTAAAAATTTTCGAGAAATCTCAGTAAATGCCTCGATTAACACTAGGAGCACCGGGATAAAATGTTTTTAAATTTATATCAGCCATCCGCGTATCTCCTGTTCATATTCCATAGGCTAGTGTTCCTAGGGGTGTGCAAATTTTCCCAAAAGAAATTAAACCAATACAATTTTTTGTATTGGTTTAATTACTGAAGCGGCATGAGCATCATGTCGAATTTTACCACAAAAGTTATATTTAAGGTTTCTTTAAATCCGAATGACCCTAGATAACAAGACAAATAATGCATGTAAAGCAAAAACAATATTTTGAGTGTTCCCAACGAGGCAGATTTGTGTAGATTGCGGATTTCGCATGCCAATACCTTTAGTGATCTGGTTATGCATGCTAGAGGTTTGGAATCCTCGACAAAGTAATTTGGATTTAGTTGCACTAGAGATGGGCAAAACGGATAATTTCAGTGAACGGATCGGCGATCCAAATCATTAATTTTAGTGAACCGGATCTTTTGAACGGTTCAGTGGCTCAGCCGCCTCGAAAGAACAGCGAATTGAACCGAGCGATCGGAAAAAGAACGGTTCACTCCCTGTTGCGCGACATGCGTCGTTCCTTGGGTTTATTCACAAATTTATTAACGCCAAAAATGACCATTTTCGAAACCCACCCAACCCCTCGTAACGCTTTTTGTATGAATGACCCCATTCGTATCTTTCTCTTTCCCATTCTTCGTACATACTCTATCTTACATCTTTCTGTGAGCAAGTCGGTGGGGCAAGTTTGTCTGCGTATAATGAGTGCGCACGGCACAGAGACCACGGTCTCAAAACAATGCTTGCATGAGTGGCGTGCCGCGCAAAGCAAATCACGTGTCAAGCGTAATAAAAAATCGAAAAACGAGCGAAGGAGAATAGGGGAAAAGAGTCGGATCGTTTTTTTTGCGGGTCACTTTTTGTCTGATCATTACATTTTGATCCATTTGGATTTGATCTAGATAACTTAAAACTAATCTCTCGATAGGAACGTCTTAGTTAACTCCTGAAAGCCCTAGACGAACAATTTCAAATGGCTTCAATTCGGAGACCAGTAGATCAATTAATTTCAAATAAAGTTTTGAGTAAATGCGATTAGTTGATCTTACAATCCTTGAGCGAGACATCCCCCCGAACTCCTTCCCCCTTTTCTAGGTAACGGAAAAAGCATGAATACAAAATTGGCTTCAAACGGATATCTCAAATTCCAAATGAGCTAGAAGGTTGGTGTCTTCGGCTAAATTATTCAGCAAATGAAAAATTTGATTTGCGATGAAAAATTTTATTGAGAATTCATCTGATAGGTGACAAGATTTATTCAATCAACTGCACTATGGTCCAGGAATCAGTTTTATGCGGAAAGATGCATTTTGAGCTTTAGAATGAAACATTAGACAAAAACGGTCTTCTACAAAGTTGTTTGTATTAGTTGAGCCCTTTGTTTGGTTTTCTTGAAAATTAGGGTGGACCACATTTTCATAGAAATTGTGTAACTAACTTTCTTATTTGTAGAAATTATATTATACATGCTTCAGCAAAGTTGTAGACCATTCAATTTCAAGCAACTTTGCCAAAAAAAGTTTTTTTGTATCTCTTAAATTGACCGATTTAGAGCTTTTTTCCTACGGTGACATAGGAAGGTCCGAACAAAACTGGTTTTCTGGCTCTAGAGTTTTCAATTCAAATTTCTCATCAAAGTAGTCTATGAAACACTTTTAGAGCTTTGAAAAATGCGTAATTTGGTGAGTGAAGTAACTCGCTATCTCCTTCCGTTTAGGAGTTATTGTTGTTTTTCTCTCAAAAACATGCCTACTTTGATTGTGAATATCTCTGATTGGGGCAAACATAAAGAATATCTTTTGACGGCATTCAAAAGACAAAATAAAATTGTATATTATATCAAAAAATTACAGATGTGTTATTTTTGTAACTCTAATAAAACGTCTTGAAAGTCAAATATTTTTTACCACAAAAACTTTAATAACTTTTGAACTGAAATAGATATCAACAATCTGAAAATTTGCGTTTTGTTAAGTTCTAAAAGTCGTTCACAGACGACTTTGACGAGAAAATAATATTAAAAAAACTAGAGTTGAAAAACTTATTTTTGTTGGACCACCCTGCGATGATTAGGAAAAAATGCTCTAGATTGGCCAATTTTTAGCTACAGAAAAACTTTTTTTGGCAAAGTTGATCAAAATTTCAAGTTCTACCGCTTTGCCTAAGAGCATATACCAGTATTTTTTGCAAATAAAAAAGTTGATTATATTATATGTGTGATATTGTGGACCACCCTAGTTTCAAATGACACAATATGTAAGCTTACATTTTAAGAAACTATTTTGTAGAAGATCATTTTTGTCTTAAATTTCTTTTTCATGCTCAAAATGCAAAATAATAAAGAAATACATACTATGAAAATCTTCAAAATAGTTTTAGAGCCCTATCTCTCTTATTTCAGGTTTTTCGTCAAAGCGGTCTATGAACGACTTTAAAAACTTAATAAAACCCAAATTTTCATGCAAAAATATTGATGATATCTATTTTAGTTCAAAAGTTATTAAAGTTTTTGTGATAAAAAATATTTGACTTTCAAGACGTTTTATTAGAGTTACAAAAATAACACATCTGTATTTTTTTGATATAATATACAATTTTATTTTGTCTTTTGAATGCCGTCAAAAGATATTTTTTATGTTTGCCCCAATCAGAGATATTCACAATTAAAGTAGGCATGTTTTTGAGAGAAAAACAACAATAACTCCTAAACGGAAGGAGATAGCGAGTTTCTTCACTCACCAAATTACGCATTTTTCAAAGCTCTAAAAGTGTTTAATAGACTACTTTGATGAGAAATTTGAATTGAAAACTCTAGAGCCAGAAAACCAGTTTTGTTCGGACCACCCTATGTCACCGTAGGAAAAAAGCTCTACATCGGTCAATTTAAAAACTTTTTTTGGCAAAGTTGCTTGAAATTGAATGGTCTACAACTTTGCTGAAGCATGTATAATATAATTTCTACAAATAAGAAAGTTAGTTACACAATTTCTATGAAAACGTGGTCCACCCTAATTTTCAATAACACCAAACAAAGGGCTTAACTAATACAAACAACTTTGTAGAAGACCGTTTTTGTCTAATGTTTCATTCTAAAGCTCAAAATGCATCTTTCCGTGTAAAACTGATTCCTGGACCACTGTGAACTGTATCTCAATATCCATAGTAGCTAGAAGGTTGGTGTATTGGGAAAAACTGTTCTGTAGATCAAGGGCTATATCTGGCGGTGAACAGTCTGATTGAGAATATTTCCGCTAGGTGGCGCTAGTAATATTTTTTTAATTTTCTGCATCTCGCGATCTTGAAAAAAATGAATCTTAAACTTCTCTACATCAAGATTCTTACCAGCTTCAAGGTTTATGTCTTCGGCCAAGTCTTTCAATATATTAACTGTCACGCTACTGTGAGAAAAAAAAACCCGTAGACGACGGTGACCCCAAAACAGCGGTACACGGACCTTTCAAAAAATCATAACTTTACAAATATTTGTCTAAATGCTGAAAATTTTTCACTAACGGAAAAACATTGAGGTCAAACGCTTATAGAAAAATAACACACATGGTCGTAGCAAGGTTGATTGGTTTGACTTTATTAACGAGATTTTTAGCAAGGTAGATGGTCCGTGAGGGGCTGAGCAAATATGGTCAACCTCAGAAAAAACAGCGTTACAATGGTTTAGAGCCCATATCTCAGCCATCAGACAAAATTATCATAATATTATTTAACCGTTGGAAACATTCAAGACCAGCTTTGTAGGAAAAAATATCAAACAGAGTCGTATCCAGGAAAATGGAGAATGGGGGGCTCCCATTTGGAATGTTTACCAAATCTATAAAAAAATATTTCGCTGCCACTATGCACTTCTAGTGTAGATCTTCAATAGAAAATACTAAACATGGTCGTAGCTAGGAAAAACAGAATTAGGGGCTTCAATTAATAAATCGTTCAATATTTTCAAAATATCATAACTTCATGATAAACAAACCGATTTTTGATTTTCTTTTACCATTTGAATGCTTAAAGTTATGTCTTGCAGAGAAAAATAATATTGCACACAGACGTAGTAAGATATAAAGTTTTTGAGGGGTCTATTTCTCTATTAGTCTATTTCTTGGTCTCATTTTTCCTGTAAATCAAAGTTCAAAGCGATGCCATCAATTTTTGCTCTATAAAATGGATTGTAGAAGTCAAGTTATGAAATTTGAATAGACATTTTTGAAAACACTCAAAATTTATTTAACCTAAAACTAAGGAAACAACTTGTTTTCTCCTGTTTGTCTGTAACTTAAAATTCAATGCAATTACATGCGTCTGTTAACATAAATTTAATTGTTGAAACCAACTAAACCTATTCGAATAAGAAAAGATACTTCTGATTACACTAAAAATTTATTTTATCTAAAACTGTGCTCAAAACCCTATTTCATGAATTTGTTTGTCTGTAATTCGAAATCCAATGTAATGACAAGTAGTTTTTTTTTGCATAAACTGATTTATAGAAGCTAGGTGAACACGTTTGAGAAGAAACGAACTTTTTCTTTCAACACTTCAAATTTAATGAATTTAAAAAAATACAAGTGCAAAAGACATTTATGCTTGTAAAAAAATGATCAAAGCAATAATACTTTGTTTTTTTTTTAACATCAAATTGCTTGAAGAATTTCAGTAAATAGGTTTAAGATGTAATGCAAATTTTTAATTACAATCAAAATTTATTTCACATAAGAAACTAAGGTAAATCCTCAATCACGAGCCTGTTTGCCTGTAAACCATAATTCAAAGCGATGACATTCATTTTTTTATTATAAATTTACTAATAGAAGTTATTTGAGCGTATTTGAGTTTAGAATATAATTTTTGATTGCTCTCAAAATTAATTATACTTAAAAAACTAACTTCAAATTTTGGAAACCAGCTTTTACTATGGTTCTCTAACTCGATATCGAGATACGGAAAATCGACTAAGGGAGAGTTAACTGTATGAATATCATAGCTTTAAATGAATTGAAGTTTGAGAATAATCAAACATTTTATTTCCACACAAACATGTTCACTTGGCTTCTACAATCAATTCAATGTCAAAAAACTGCATATTGCTTCAGCTTTTTGATTTCATTGCGATTTTCATAGTATTTAAGTAAAATTATTTTTGAATGCAATTTAAAAACATTTTTTTCCTCAAACATGTTTACTTCACTGCTATAAAGAAATTTATATCGAAAAAACTTGATGTCACCGCTTTGATTTTTGCCTTAAAGGCAAACAGGCTCGTGGAATAGATTTTTCTTAGTTTCCTAGTTAACAAAATTTATGTTAAGTGTACTGTTACCTATTTTATATGTAATCAAAAACGTGCTACAACTTATTTTATATGTTAACTCAACTTCTACAATCAATTTGATGTTGGAAAACCAATATATCATTGCTTTGAATATTTCTTTACGAACATAAGTATTTTTTCAATAGGAATTCACGTAGTTTCTTGGGTGAAATAAATTTTGAGTGTAATCAAAAATGTTTATTACTTTTCAAACATATTTACTTAATTTCTATAAACAATTTGTTGATGAAAAAATAACATATTATAGCTTTGAGTTTTTATTCACAAACATATATATTCATGAATTTAGGTTTTACGTAGTTTCTTGGGTAAACACATTTTGTGTGTACTAAAAAACTACTATTACTACTTTAACAGGTTCTTCTAACTTCTCTTAGTAAGTCTATTTCGAAAAAGCTATGTGCCATCGCTCTGAATTTAGATTAACAGGCAAACAAGCTCATGAAATCAGTGTTTCGTAGTTTTGTAGGTAAAATAAATTTGAAGTGTTATTAGATAATATCTATTTCTTCTCAAACATGTTCACTTATTTTCTATAAACAAATTCATCGCTTTAAATTTTGATTTACAGGCAAACGGGACCAAGAAATAGGGTATACCCCTTAAATATGTGCAATATTATTTTTCCCTGAAAGCTATAAATTTAAGCATTTAATTAGCAAAAGAAAATCAAAAATCGGTTTATTTAGTGTGAAGTGATGAATTTTCGAAAGTATTGAACCATTTTTTAATGGAAGCCCCTTATTTCTGTTTTTCCTAGCTACGACCATGTTTAGTATTTTTCTATTGAAGATCTACACAAGAAGTGTCGAATCGTGAAACAAAATCAAAAATTGATTACATAGCAGCATCGAAATATTTTTTTATAGGTTTGATAAACATTCCAAATGGGAGCCTCCCATTCTCCATTTGCCTTGCTACGACTCTGTTTGATATTTTCCCTGCAATGCTGGTCTTGAAAGTTTCCGGCTGTGAAATAAAATTATAATATTCTTGTCTGATGGCTGAGATATGAGCTCTGAACCATTGTAACGCTCTTTTTTTAGGAAGACATATTTTCACACCCCCTTAAGACTCTTTGTACATTGCTACGACTATGTAGAATATTTTTGTTTATTAATTGAAGAGTTGAGTTTTATGACTGTGAAAGAAGATTTAAAATCGAGTGACTAGTGTTAGAGTAATGACTGTTCAAAAATCTGTGTAACGCTAATTTTTAGCACCGTTTCGTGACAGTTAAGGGCTATCTTGTAATGGAAAATCTGATTGGAAATACATCCTCTAGGTGGCGCTAGTAACATTTATTTTCAATCTTTTGTTCTCAAGATCCTATCGGCTGATTAAGCGCTATCCGGCCATAAATTCTAATTGAGAATTCAACCGCTAGGTGATGGTGGTAACGAATTGTCTTCAATCTTTAGTGTCTTGATATACTGGAAAAATAAAGGATTGTGTCTATCGGTGGAATCTAATTGAGTAATAATCTGATAGATGGCGCTGTAGTCATATCTTCATAACTCTAAATTAAGCACCTTTATATTTAGCCCTTCTGTTAATCTTTTTACCTTGCTGATCAGTATCTCGAGATACTGAACACTACCAAAATCATCCATCATTCTAGCTGAAAAAGATTTGAAATACGGAAGTATAAAGAAAAATTTCTTTACATGTGCCACTTAGACTGTGTATCAGATCAGAATTTTCCCACCACAAGATAGTCCTTAATCTTCTGAACGGCTTTACCGAAGACACCAACCTTCTAGCTGATAAGGATCTTGAAGTTAGAGAAGATTGAGGCCAATTTTGGACCCTTGTGTCCAAGTTTTTTCCGTTACCTAGAAAGGGGGAGGGGTTAGGGTAGGTCTCACCCAACTAACCACTTTTACCAAAACTTTATTTCAAAATTAATTGATCTACTGGTCTCCGAATTGTAGCCGTTTAAAATATTCAAAGTGCGTTTTTGGGATTTTTAGAGTTAAAAACTTCCTTCTGTCCATGTTGTCATTTAACACAAATTTGCTTATAGAATTGCAGAAGAACTTGTTTGACCAGAAAAATATATTTTCGATTACACTTAAAATTTAATTTACTAAGAGAACTAAAGAAACTTTTTTTCTTAACTGATTGCCAATGAACCAAAATTCATGTTTGAGTAGAAATACAAATTCGAGATTACACTCAAAATTTATTTCACTACAAAATACCCATATTTTAAGCTTGTTTGCCTATAAATAAAATTAGCATGTAAAGATTGGATTCCGGAAAAATCGGACACAGTTTTGGAGTAACTTTATATCGCGTGGGTAAAATTGATGAATTTTGATCAATACTAGTTTAGAGTGTTATGTTCATGCGTGCAAAATTTTATCGCGAAATCTGTCAAGTAGTTTTAAAGATGCATTTCAAAACTAGAAGAGCTGCACCTGCAAATCTGGGCGCGGTGGATCGATAATCCTGGGTCAGTCGCACAGCTGGATCGCACAAGGCTTGGAATCCACCTTTCCAACGTGTCCCGCGTTGTGAAGATGTTCCAGGAGACGAAGAGCAATTGAGCTGAAAGGCGGCCCAAAAAAAAAAAAAAACGGAAAACGGTGCTGGGCTACGTGTTTTTAAGGTCAGGAAGGCGCCAAACCGGACTGATAAGCAAAACATGGTGGCCAAATTGCGTGTGCGGAACCTGTTCTGGGAGTGGCTGGTCAAGAAAGACTACCTCGTCATGGACGACGAGACAAACATCAAGGCGGACACCAAAACAACTCCCTGGCCTCGTTTTTTGTCGGTACGTCCCGCATGGAGGTTCCGGAAGAGAAAGGTGGGCAAATCCGTTGTGTCAGGCGATCTGCAAGTTCGGATCGTACAGCAAGCCGTTCGTTACAACCGGCACTATAAACGGGTAGATCTCGCGTCTTGTCATTACGCCAAGCCTGTTAATGGATTGGTGGCAAAGCGAAGGGCGTTTAATGTTGTCCCGAAGGAGGCAAACCCGCCAAATAACAACAGAACTTCATTCGAATCGAAAAAGTTTTGGGCGATAATGAAGAAGAAAGTTGAATAAAAGCGGAAAAATATTTAAAACCGATGAGGATTTGAAGAAAAACTGGGAGAAATTGTGTAAGAAAGATGGAAAAGCCACGTCCAAGATCTCATCAGCAGTGTTAAGAGAAATGTACGAGTATTCAGCTTGGGGAGGAATTTGATAAATAATTTATGCCAAATCATAGCTAATAAGTAGTTATTTAATCCCTGAAAATTGAGGAGTGCCCGATTTAAAGTGAGTTTTGGTAATCATTTTTTGTAATCTCATTTTTTCCGAGAAACGCCTTTCCAGATAACTGGATTTTTATGTATATTGCCAATTTTCTCATCCGTAGTAGACTATTTTTCATCACGCCTGTTAGTCATTAACCGACCTTCTTTGCTATTGACCTTAATGAGTACTACAGCAATTTTATTTTCCAATACACAACGGTTAAGAGTTTCGTAATGGAATCATTACACAACAGTTTGCCGAATTCACAGTATAAGCACTAGCATTAGCATTAATCATTTCGGAAAAAATCGTAGTTGGTACTGTCCTAGACCATTGTTAGAGGGTTGCCTCTTTCCCGTCTGTTACCAAAGTCAGAAATTTGGTGATGTACAATTTGACGAATTTACAAAATAATGATTAATCCATTCTGATATGATTCCTGATACTTGAAGTGGTGTTTACGAAATTGCAAAAACATGTTGTGCGCAACTCGTTGAAAAATTCGATTTTTTTGCAGCAGCTTCCGTAATTATCCAACTCGGCAAGCCTAGTTGCATATAATGTACGACTCATACTGTAAAAATGAACATGTTGCGTAAATTTCCATTAAAATGTTCTTGTTCTTCTTGGCATTAACGTCCTCACTGGGACAGAGCCTGCTTCTCAGCTAAGTAATTCTTATGAGCATTTCCACAGTTATTAATTGAGAGCTTTCTTTGCCAAAGTTGCCATTTTTGGCATTCGTATATCGTGTGGCAGGTAATGATGATACTTTACTCCCAGGAAAATCAAGGAAATTTCCATCACAAGAAGATCCTGGACCGACCGGGAATCGAACCCAGACACCTTCAGCATAGCTTTGCTATGTAGCCACGGATTCTAACCACTCGACTAAGGAAGGCCCCATTGAAATGTCTTCTAGGGAAATTACCAACTGAACTCGGGAAGAAAACCTCCGAAAGAGAAACGACATTCGAAGAATTGACCTTTTAGGTGGATTCATCGCTTCCACTCATTGTGCTTACACTTTTCATTCCGTCATCCTTCTCCTCCACGCCCATATTCCCCCCAATCTATCCGTCACATACGATTGCATCCCATATCGGAACACTTGGGCATTCATCTTTTCATAGTTTTTTTTTTCTGTTACGGCTACTGTTTAGAGGAGGATGATTCAAAATGCACAGGCATGATATCGTTGCGTGTCCATTGTTATGTTATCCTTATTATTGTATTGTTTCAATATCAAACAAGTGATTAATTATCCAATTATGTATTTTCATTACCAGCATGTAATGCTAGTTAGTTGTTTACTATTACTGTTGCATATAACCTGTCATAAAAGATTATAAATTGGGGCAAAAATGGTATATTCATAATTTTATCAAGTTCATTTTAAGTTTAAAAACCTTAGGCGTGCAATTTGTACGAGTTTTCTCCTATTGTTGCCCAAAACCCTTCGGATATTTTGAAACATTAGATCTCGATGATGGGAGGAAAAAAAAAGTGAAAAAGGATGCGTTGGCATTCTTCGTCGCCGCCATGGCCACGCATATGGGCCTCTGCACTGTTTTGATTTTGTATGGGGTTTTGACGTTTACTGGCCTTGTTGTTTACAAATTTCATGGAGAGTGATAGAGATGGAATGATTTTTGTGCAGAGCCCTATAGCGGTTTCGTCCAATGCTATGTGATGATGTGTTGTTCTGTTCCTCACATCTTATGGTAGGGATTTTGGAAGCCCTTACCTTCTTTTACTAGAGGATATGAATGAAAGGCTTTGATGTCACTCTTAAGATGGCTCAGAGTAGCAATACAGAAAGTTTAATCAAATAATGCAATGAATTTTCAAAAATGGCATTCGTACAGTCTTGTATTGTTCCATATAGGCTAGGTGTACTAAATATGCATGCAATATATCAACAGTATGAATTAAATTCAGGTTTAAACCCGCGTTTTTAAAATTAAGCATGACTTTTTGATGTCGATTACTAGTTCGAAGCCTTGCGAAATTGGTGTACGTACCCTATGCAGATTCAAATTTTTTGAAACGATCTCAAAGTTGAGTACATGTTTTAACTCTTAATCATTGTAAACTTCGTATATTTTCTTTGGTAAATTCTAATTAATTTAGTTCGAAAGCGTTCTGAAAACCTTTTTTTTTCAAAAGAACAGACAAAAATCAATAATTTGGCCATTTGAAATAGGTTTAATTGTAGTAAATGAAACATTTGAATTTCACCTGATCCAAAACTACCTGGTTTGAGTTAAATCGAGCTCGATTAGCATTATTTTTTTTCGTAGCGTTATTAGTTGGCATGAGAAAGCTCATACAAACCTTCGGTGGAACTGATCAATGTTTTTTATTGATCTTTACATCCCCAGGATAGATATTTACTCAACACTCATCAAAGGATAGAATGATGGCAGAGGCGCGCAGTGGTGCCAACAGGGAGACGAAGGCAGTGTTAGACATTCCATCATCACGAAGACGCTAGGTACCATAGAACTGTCGATGGGTTTTTGGTCGGCGTGGCCGCTTAGAGGCACTTGTCATATATTTTATGTTTCGGAGCCCTCCGCGTGTGTGTCAAGTGCGCGCTCGAGTGCATACAGATGAGAGGCACATTTGCATTTCGGGATCCGTAATTAGAGGACCGACTGCGTTGACAGAGGAATGCTCCTCTGCCGGAGACTTGTTGTTTGCCGAACAAATGTGCGTTATGTGGAAAAACACACGAAGAAAAACAAATGACGCGGGCGGCGAACGAGATCCTAATCTATGAGTTATGCATCTATGCGTAGCATTTCTGGTAATTTCATAGCTTTGCTTTGTGCATGTTTTTTTTTTAAATTCTCCTATTACCGCGTTGGTCTGGTAATTCATCTGTGTGAGATGTTGCACTAAACTAATGGATTGGAAATTGGTTTCTTGGCTGGTGGCACTGGCGGCGCCCATATAGCATGCTCTGGATGTCTCTGGTAACTGTCAACCGATGGTGACGGGTTGTGGTGTTTATCGTTCGGTTGTTAGTCGCCTATCGTATCATATTTACACGCATTCGAGTGCTAGCAGATGGGGGTAAAATTGTCACAGCAGGCGGGAGATTTTTCAAGTTCATGGCGCACTTCGTAGCGGGTTGAACAACGTGCGCTGTATAAGAGGATTGTGATTTATATGGTTGGGTAATGTCGTTTGTACTCATTTATTTTTGTTCGCCATTATTCCGGCTTCAAACCTATGTTAGTTGTACAGAAAAAAAATCCAAATCCAATCACATTTCACAGTTCAACAAGCATATTCTGAATAGTTAGACGCATTGATCATTCTATAGTAGGTTCAAGATGTCCAGGAAGCAAACCCAGGTTCAGAACATGTTCCGTATTGACCACATTCAGCGGGGCTTTTTAAACTTAGAATGGTCATGCCAGCCGGTGACTATTGAATAGCATTCAGAATTGATATGGTTCTGGTTTTGTTCAAATTGGTCAATTCCCCAGGGACACTTGGAACCTACTAAAGAGCGAACTTAACATGCCTTAAAATGCTGTCGAAAGAAACCATCTCTAAAAATCTTGAAGTTTGATACCTATATCAATATGGGTCCGGACATGTTTCATATTGAACACTTCCTCTAGGGTACCTGGAACCTTCTATAGAATGTCATGGCATCCTATGGTTCTGAAATGCTTGCGAAAGTATCGCTTTCAAAAACTTGAAGTTAGATACCCATATTGATGTGGTTGTGTTCTATATTGAGGCCACTTGGAATCTATTACAGAGTAGTGAGGGCATCTACAGGGTGTCTGCTCGTTTACAAAAATGAAATTCCCTAATCTTTTCAGGTTTGACAAAATAATTCCGGGTTCAAGAAAAACTTCAATCCAATGATTAGCGAATAATTTAAATGACTAAACAATAATCCGCATAGATAGTTCTTAAAAGTCCACGAAAAAATATAATAATCAATTTTTACCGGTATTTTATTAATTGGTTTAACGCTTCCAATTAACTTCCCCATACATAGTGTTTTGGAAGATTATATTGGAAATGCGTTTAATTACAAACCCAAAAAGGGTTTTATAAATGAACTTTTATGTTAAAAAATGAAAAAAAGATCAATGTTCACATCTGTAAACAATATAGAGTATTCACCGAAAAAAGACGATGAAATAAATATCAATGAAAACAACATAAAGCAAAAAAAGTTTTTTATTCAATTAAGAAAATAGATATGGTTCTCAAATAATATGGAAGAGTCGCTAACCATCAGAGTGGAATCTATAGAAAATGGTCTATGACGGGATTCCACTTAATTTTCGAATAGTATTGGTTTTGTAACTTGTACCTTTAATGCTAATATGTAGAGTGCCCATTTCTCGGCCGTTTTGGTCGTCCCGGGATTCGGGACAAAAATTTTAGCTTAGATTATTAATAAAACTAAGTATTAAAATAAAGGTATCAATTGAACAATACAATGTTTTTTCAATAAAGAAAAAGATAATGTAACTTTAAGGGGCCTTCTCTAGCCGAGTGGTTAGAGTCCACGGCTACAAAGCAAAGCCATGCTGAAGGTGTCTGGGTTTAATTTCCGGTCAGTCCAGGATCTTCTCGTAATGGAAATTTCCTTGACTTCCCTGGGCATAGAGTATAATCGTACCTGCCAAACGATATACGAATGCGAAAATGGCAATGTTGGCATAGAAAGCTCTCAGTTAATAACTGTGGAAGTGCTCATTAGAACACTAAGCTGAGAAGCAGGCTCTGTCCCAGTGGGGACGTTAATGCCAAGAAGAAGAAGAAGAATGTAACTTTCAAGATAATATGTTAATTATAACATATTACATTTCATGTATGACTTTTTTCTTCTGATGAAGTAACTTAATAACAATCAAAATTTAGAGTGACTAATTTTTGCTAAGGATTTTTCAAGTTATCTATATCGCCTATGAATGGAAGTATGGTTAAAATTAAGTCACAATTTTTAAGCATTTTGCTTCAAACATTTGAAAAGCCATCAAAACGGTTCTAAAGAAATGATTAAAGATCATTGAAGGTATTGTAGAAGATCATGGAAAAAGTTGACATTTAAAAGTTATTGACTAAAGTTGAGGTGTATTTTCAAATTTGCTTTCTCAGCCTAGAATTAGAAAACCGGCTAATGTTGAAGAGAAAAGCATTGAAATTTTGCAACAAGACAAAAAATATGTGTTCCTCACTAGCTGGACTGGTCTTTTCATGAAAATAATTACTCGTTTATACTCTTTTCATGATGCTTTTCTATTTTGAATGAATGAATGAATTTTCTTTATTAACGAGACGCTTTTCTATTTTATCAAATAAGGCTTGATAGTGCGGAAAAATGTCGTTGTTTTTCATTAAAATTTAGTGGTTTTAGGTAATTCTACGTTCATTTCGGGAATCCCGGAATTCTCGGGATGTCAGAACTAAAATCCCGGGAAACGGGAAATCCTGATGGATGGAAACTCTACTATATGCTAATGTTTTTCAGGACTTTTATTGATGCGAAGGAAGAACTTGCAGATATTCAGAAACCTAGTTTTCAATTACAGTAGTAATCTGAAGTTATAACATGTCAAAATTTCGCTTAAGAATGAGTTCATAACCGCTTTAGATTTATTGGTGTGAGCTAATCTTGTCAATTTTGTGTGGAAATAGCTCGCATTTTCCGAACTTTTTACTATTTCTGTACATAACGTACTTATACAGAGCAAGTTCATTCAAAGTCTTTGACGTTTCCCTTTTAATATGAATTTCAACATAAAGAAAAAACAATCTTAGAATTTGAAAAGATTTATTATCAGTGGTGTACCCCGAATGTTTGTCTGAAAAATGTTTTGTATTTTCCAGATTATATCTTGGGGAAATGAGGCAGGTTCTGTACCTTTTTCAATTGCAGTAGAAGCTCGTTATAACGATAGCATTTTTCGATCTCTTGAAAAAATATTTTGATTCTCTATAACGACTTTTCTCTATTACGACGGTCCCTTGCGATGTCGTTATAACAAGCTTCGACTGTATATCCATTTTCCTCCAAATTTGATTGTGTTTGTAAAATGGCCAAAACTAACTTTTTTGAGTTAAATTTTTAAATGTTGTAAACAAACCATGTTTTCATATGCTCATGAAACGACACTTAACTAGAACTGAGAAATGAGCTGGCTTTTATAAGCTTGTGCTCAAGTACTGCTTTCTAGTCTTAGCATGTGTTATCGTGAAAAAAAAACACTGAACAATTAAAGTGAAATTCGGTACTCAAATTCAATGATGTAGCAAAACTCTCACGAAAGAAGCATCAGACGACTATGAAATTTATATTTAAGCTTTGTGCACTAGCAATAAGTTAGATATAAGAAGATCGACATTGTACGTTCGTTGTTTCTGAATATGGTGATTTGGCATGAAGTCATTTGGTATAAAGTCGTTTGGCATAATGATAAAACGCCAGAAGATCGAACGCCAAAAAGGATTTCATCATAATAAAACGAAAGGACGTAAAAATTGTGTTTAGAATAATCGGAGTAGAAAAAAAGTTTTCAGTTCAAAATTTCAAAAACCGTGCAAAAAAAGTAACACCATTTCTCGACGTTTCATGAAAAAATAAGGTTTTGGCGGAAAAAAATGTATGGAAAACTTTTTTTGCACGGCCGTGTAAAAAAAAACCGTGCAAAAACAGAATCGGGTGTAACTGTTTATCAGATTCTCCATACCAAATTCTTCGTTTCTCTTTCATGGCAAAATACAATATTTTTCTAAACTACCAAAAAATAACTTTTGAGCGTCGAAAGTATGATGGACTTTGATGATAAGTATTGTTATACACATGGAGTTTGACTTATGTAGCAAATTAAGCAATAAAATTGCCACACAAGCTGGCAAACTTGCATGTAAGTCAGCTGAAATAAACAAATTTTGCATTTTCAACAGCCAATATTTCAAGAAATTAGACGTGCTGATATTTTTGAAAACAACACTGGATTCAGCAACCCTTGCTTAAGTTAATAGCGGTATATTGATGCTTGAAACAAAAAGTGTTCCGCAGTTTAATAAAATAATATTGGCAATATATTTCTCACTGTCGGTAATCTATGAGTCATAATATGCCTTAGCTTATTCAAGACCATGGGATTGTTGAACAAAGTGTCATTTTTTTCTCCAAATGATTCCAAAGTATGCCCGATGTCGTCGATGAGATTCAGTACAAAAGTAATAACAAAAGTCATCTTGAGAAATCCTTAGTTCGAAACTCGTTATACCAAACGATCATTATGTCAAACAAAAGTTATGTCAAATGACTCTATGCCAAATGACCATGATCCGAATTGACTTCATGCCAAACCACATTATGCCAAAGGACCTACCATAGTGCCACAAATAGGACATAGTCTACCACGTATTTTGATTCAAAGGAATTTCGCTGATGGAGCCCAAAATTCCCTAATAATTTCTGATTTCAGGATGTTTATTTTGCTTATTTGAATCATTTTGCCTAGCACTTGTACTAGACTGGTGTTGAATTTCGATGGATGAGGTCAACTAGGGAGCAGCATCTACGAATGGTATGGTAATTGAGGCCAATGCTCTGCTCTCAAGACAACTTATTGTATAACAATAAATTAAAATGCAGGGTTGGTAGCGATTAGCCAGCAAAACAAAAGTGACATCAGTGACTAAAATTACCAAAAAAGTGACCAACAAGTGAATAAAAAGTAACTTCAATAACTACAAACATTAATTCAAAATAAAAGTTTAGAAACGAAAATACGCTTTTATAACAAAAAATATTAACACGCCAACACATAAGGTTGCGGCTTATTTTTTTCAAAAAATCTCAAAATCGGAAATTCTTGTGCTCTTATGAATTCAAAACATTAAAAGAGAAACCTCAAATTTTGAACTAAAAATATTGAAGCGTATTGAAGGTGAATTTTCAAGTTATAAAAATGGCCGCCAATGAAGTCACCATAACTTCGTTATTTTCTAACCAGTTTTGAAGCTTGCAGCACCCTTATTTGCAAAATTAAATTTATGACAACTTTGTAAAACATCAAATTTGTCTGAAATCGAAACTAGTCTTAGATAAAATAAATATTTTTTTTCCAAATTTATCCTCATTTTACTAAAAAAATAATTGTTTTACCATAACTTCATACATACTCAACCGATTCCAAATGTTTTAACATGTTGTTGAAGCAAGTTTAGTCGTTTTTAAACTGTTCATACAACACATTTGTCTAAAGAGTGGTTTTGACTTGTTATTCAACAATAACTACACAAAAACATGTTTTTTTTAATGAAAATCTAATTGCTTTGGATTATTTAATTTTTTCGCCTGATGCTGTGTACGATAAGCGATGTTTTTTCACCACTGTTGTACAAAATACAACAGCGCGACGACTTGTATATCAGTCTGCTAACCAAAAGCAAGCCTCTCTGCCATAAAATTAGCTCACCCCTATACCATCTCGCATGAACTGTTTGAGATGCAGGGGTATATCCGGTCTACTGTGAGCCAGTTTTTAAAGGGAAATAATCGTCATTGAAGTACTGCTTCTTTGCTCCTTCGGCCACAGAAGACAAATATTGTTTGGGAGAAAAAAAACATCATTTTCTCTCGTCATAAAATCTGCTATTGTAGTAGTGAGGAGATTTATGTTTGCTTCCTCTTACCAATACAAGAAAACACAGAACACTTGGTATATCTGTCAAAACTCTGGAAAGCATTGCACACATGCCCTATATGCAGATGTAGAACCAATATACAGGGTGTCCGCAAATTATCCGTCCAAACTTTGAAGACATGGCTCTATACAATCAAGCATAAGAAATTCAATATTCTAGCATGGTTTTAAACATTGGCTTATTATATTCTTAAGAAGTAAGTTTGACACATTTACAATTTCAAATAATTGCTAAACCAACCCAAATGTATTGAGGTGTCTTAATGGGAGTTGTTTTCCGAGTTTTATGACGGAAGAGAAATGTCCATAGAACTCACTGGATTTGAACCGTACAATTTTCTATTTCCAGTCTAACTTGAAGCCACTAACTTGTAGATTACTTCAAATAATAAAAGGACATTTAGATTCATCTCTTTTAGGTTTTAGGGATAACATATCTCCAGCATGACTAGCGGCCCTCAGGAAAAACGTCTCCGAAAAAATTGAATTTGCCTATCTCAGTAACAAGCAATCATTTCGATTTGGCATTTCGAATTTTTTTTGACGTTGTATTTTGTGTTAACATCAAGGATGGGAAAAAATCAGCTCTAACGACAAACAACACGGTATTTGAACGGTCCAAGAGGGCCATTGCTCTTGCAGCAACATGATTTCACCACGCGCGCTAGTCATAGATATATCGAGCATCCGATAAACTGTTTGTCGTAGGACAAAGGGTTTGTCGGATATTGTAACAAGTTGCGATTAATGCGAATCAATTTTAAATTCACGGAAAAACTTTCTCACATTCCATGCACGATTGACTTTAGGATCAAAAATGGTATGGTAGAGGTCATATCGTAGAGTGAAAGCGTGAAAATCTTCCAAAATTTATGAATTCGGTTTGCGAACAATTGATCGTTAGCACACATGACGAGCGATTAATTTTTCGCGGAGCGAAGTTTGTTATGATGGCTTGACGACTAAGGGTTTATTGTTGTTGCTATGATCGCATGATAAAGAACAACCATGATGCATCATTTGTTTTATCATGATCACTAGATTTCCATCCTTGGTTAACATATAGATGTATTATAAAAGGAGCATGGAAATTGATTTTTCATTGTTTTCAATGCGAGATCATCTTTCCAATATTTTGCTGTTCGGATAATTTGCGGACACCCTGTAGTGCTTATTAAATATCTTTTTACCTCAAGCTTATAAGCATTAGTGATGTAGTAATAGTGTTTCTATGCGATGGAAGTGCTGTTATGAAGCGTGTAAGCATTTTTAGTGCTACTCTAATCTTTGGGTAATCTTCAGGTAAAATATAATTGAAATGTGCATAGCCAAATTTCTTCCAGATGGATTTAAAACTTTATTATAATTCACACCATTCATACATAGAGGAGCATCATTCTTCATTTCCTTTTTGCTTATTCATAGCGTTATGGAAAACCATTCTATCTGACGTTTAATGTTGATGCTTAGAAGAAATATGGAGACACAGAAAAAAATCCGTGAACAGCAGGCGTGAACTCGTCAACAAGCAAAAATACACCGTGAACTAGATCATGTATACGAGAACGTTCATGGTAGTTCACGGTGTATTTTTGACAGTTCACGTTTTCCAGAACGCTTCTTTGAGCGTGGAGGTACTATGTAAAATCTAGCTTTCATAGGAAGAAAAGTGATGCATAGGCGCGTCCACGTTTGAAACTATGGGTAGGACAAACGTTGACAAATATGTTGTGAGAAAAATTGTAATCCTGTACTGGAAATTGAAAGTTACCATATTTAAGGGGCTCAAACGCAAAGGAGTGTAAGTGACATTTGGGTGGGTTTTGAGTTGATGATATTCTACTGTTTCAAAGCATTCTTGAGATATTTTCAGATGATGTTTCTGCTCAACAGAAAAATTACATGATTCTTAGTAGACTGTTTTTTTGACTCCCACATAATTTGTATAATATGAAAAATTGCCGGAAAAAAAATCAAAATAGTAACTAGGTTTTTGTTACTGATTAAAATAGGAAATTAGACACCTCTTGCCAGAAAAAAAAGAGTCAAAAAAACGTTATAGGATCAATTCGGATGAGTAAATGAGTGTAGCACTATCATTTGAATGTGATCTACTGAACACAAAAGGCTTCATGCTGATTGGCTCTCTAAAACTGTGTATATTCCACTATGGCTAAAACTGGCGTATGGCGAAAACTGGTGCTTCTACCCTATTTGTCCAAATGTTAAGATATGACTCCTGAATTTCTCCAAGAATAGGATACCTCAATAATTAATGCTGGATTCTTTCAATGAGAGCCACAGAAATGGAATTTATCCAAAGATTATGTCAGAAATCATCTGAATTCCAAATATTTCCTAAATTCTCCAAATATTCTTTGAGATACAATTTGTCATCCATCAATTTCCCTGGGACATCCTCTAAGGTTTCCGGTCAAAACTTCTTCTAAAATTCAATCAATAACTACTTCAGAAATTTTCAAGAATTTTCTTTCAAATTGTATTTTAGGATTCATATAAGATTTCAATTCCTTCTTAGAAATCTTGTTCTACAGAAATTCTTCCAGTGATTCTTTGAGATTTTCTCAAATAAGCGTTGATTTTTTAGGAATTCATCCAGAAATGTCTCCAGAGTAACTTCTGATGAAACCTGTGTTAGTTTGGAAGTCACCCTTAATGAACAAGAATCTCCTAAATAACTCCTGGACTTTTGAGGGAGTTTTAGAAGATTTCCTATAAAATTATCTATAACTTGCTAAGATAATTTAAAAATATATCTCACGATAGTATTCCGCAAGATTTTCTAAAGAAATTTATCATAAAGCATTAAACAGAATATCTATAGAAATTTGTATATGAATCATCGGAGGGATTATTAGAAAAAAAAGGTTGTAGTATAAACTGGTGTGAAAACTTAAATAAACTTTCTAAGATTGTAAAAAATAGATTTGTTCGAATAACTCATCAAGAAATTTTGAAAATTGAAGAAATTCATATTACAATTAGGAGGAACTCTTGCAGGGTTTCATCAAAAAAAAAAACATTAGGCTGTATTTTTCAAACACTCTGGAATAAACCTATGTGGATTTCCTCTAAAGAAATTCTGTAGGATTTTTTGGAAAATCACCTAGAGTAAAAACTGGAGAATTTATCTGAAGGATTAAATTGATTTGATTTGAAAAAAAAAATCAAAGAAATACCTGAGGAAATCACAGGAGGTAGTAGGTTTGGAGTGCTCAAGGATTTCTTGGAGTAAATTCTGGAGAAAATCTGCTAAACATCTTTTAAAAAATCGCTGGAAGAATTGGTAGAAAAATCTCTTTATCATTATATATATATACCCTTTTAAGATCAATTTTATTAAACAAATTTGACAAAAATAGAGAAAACTGCTTGCCAGTGAGGTTGTTCTAGTTTTCTCTCCTATTTACAGATAACAAATGGAACAGCAAAAATTCTGTGAATTTGTGTAGATTTTTTATCTTTGCACCAAAGTGACCTGGCAAAGCTTATGTTTTAAGGAGAAACTGAAGATGCTTCATGAAAATGTTTCATATTGCAAAAATACTAAATTATTTAATTTATTTTTCATGCTTTCATCTGACCTCTTTTTTTTCGTTTATCGTGGGTAGGACAATCCTTTGACTGTACCCAGGTGACTTTGTACGTAGTACATGTCCTACCTGTCCTACCCACTTCCCGCGCCACTGATGCAAATATTGTATCATATGACAGTAATGCCAGCGTTTTCGACGTCTGATTTTAGGGATCTGCAATAATAATAAATCTCCGAGCTCGTAATAAATCTTGGTGCTGTTCAAGGATCTGAGAATTTGTAAGCAGCAGTTAAAAATAGTCCGTTTGACCTGTTTTTCTAACTATATAAAATGCAATTGCTCAAGATTTCACGAATAGGGTTACCAGACGTACTCTTTTTAGAGTACATGTACTCTTTTTCGTCTTAAAAATTTGTGTACTATTCTTTTTGCTAAATGGGTTCAATTGTACTCTTTTCTAGTTATTACTGACGATTGGTAAACAAACCAAAAAATATTTTGAAGAAACCAGATATTTTCCATAAAAACAGGGATCCAACGATTTTCGTTAAATTATAGCTGATTTGAATTGGTACGATTAGCTCAATAATGATCAGCAAGTAT
>NW_018735959.1:0-31680 GCF_002204515.2 Aedes aegypti
AAACCTGCCTGCATTCTTCGTCGAACCAATCGTTACATGTCCTCCTTTCCACGTACCCGACGATGCTCTCGGCTGCGTTGTTGATGGCTGCTTTTATGTTGCTCCAGCAGTCCTCAAGAGGGGCTTCGTCAAGCTCGCCCTCTTCCGGCAACGCTACCTCGAGATGCTGCGCGTATGCGGCAGCGACGTTCGGTTGGGCCAGTCGCGCTAGGTTATACCGAGGCGGGCGTCGATACCGTACATTGTTGATGACGGATAGTTTTTGGCGCAGTTTCACCATCACTAGATAGTGATCAGAGTCGATGTTAGCGCCACGATAGGTTCTGACGTCGGTAATATCGGAGAAGTGCCGTCCATCGATCAAAACGTGGTCGATTTGTGATTCCGTCTGCAGTGGTGATCTCCAGGTGTATCGATACGGGAGGCTGTGCTGGAAGTAGGTGCTGCGAATGGCCATGTTCTTGGAGGCGGCAAAATCTATCAGTCGTAGGCCGTTCTCGTTCGTCAGCCGGTGGGCGCTGAACCTTCCAATCGTCGGTCTGAACTCCTCCTCCTGGCCAACCTGAGCGTTCAAATCACCTATGATGATCTTGACGTCGTGGCTTGGGCAGCGGTCGTACTCGCGTTCGAGCTGCGCGTAAAATGCGTCCTTGTCATCATCAGTGCTTCCGGAGTGAGGGCTATGCACGTTTATGATGGCTGAAGTTGAAGAACCGGCCTTTGAGCCTCAACTTGCCACATTCTTTCGTTGATCGGCCACCACCCGATCACACGCCTTTTGCATTATCACCCATCACTATAAAAGCTGTTCCCAGCTCACGTGTGTTGCCGCAGCTCTGGTAGATGGTATGATTACCTCTAAACGTTCGCACCATCGAACCTGTCCAGCACACCTCCTGCAGCGGCTACGATGTCGAAACCGCGGGTCTTCAGTACATCGGAAGAGTATGCGTGGTGCTTCCAATGAAGTTGAGAGATTTGCAGTTTCCACGTACCGATGTTTCCAATCGCTAGTCCATTTCCGTCGCTGTGGTCTTTGGCCGATTGTTCCGGTCCGTATTTCTCTCGTTGACGTTCCTGTGTGATGTGTTTTTACGGCTGGCTTGCAGGCCTGACACCAACCCCCTAGATTTCCGGAGGACCATTCCCCCTAAATGTTCGGAGGGGCCATAGTGCGCAGTTTAGCTTAGAGTCCTTCTCTGGCACTCGGGACGATGATCAGCCGCCCCTGACATGGGAACAGACGCTGTTGTGAGCCGCTCCTAACATGGAGTACAGACGCTCAAGGTTTGCAGAAGCAAACCCCCCCCTTCCCTGTCAGCATACGACCAAAGTTCCCACCGGGGGTTGGTTACCCGATCTTCCCTAAGGTTACTCGTACCCCGGCCAGTACCACGAGGAGGTAGGGATAGGAGTTGCTGGGCAAGAGGCTAAGGACCGCACAGAGGGGTCTATTTTTTCCTTCAGGTACGCGAGGTACCAATGGTACGCCATGCCCAGCCATTTACCAACCACTTCCGTCTACTATGAATACTACATCCCCAACTGCTATGGGCTTAGTTTCTTCGAACCACTTAGTTATTCGAATCCACCTGCACTAGAATTGGTCCAGCATATGTTGGCAGAGGAGGGCCCAGATAGTCGTAGCGGTAAACGCGCAGCTATTCAGCATGACCATGCTGAGGGTCGTGGGTTCGAATCCCACTGGTCGAGGATCTTTTCGTAAAGGAAATTTTTCTCGATTCCCAGGGCATAGAGTATCTTCGTACCTGCCACACGATATACACATGCAAAAATAGTCAATCGGCAAAGAAAGCTCTCAGTTAATAACTGTGGAAGTGCTCATAAGAACACTAATCTGAGAAGCAGGCTTTGTTCCAGTTGGGACATAACGCCAGAAAGAAGAAGATGTTGGCAGCGATTCCCAGCAGTCTCGTAGTGTTCTATTTTCCTCCGCCGGCAGCTTCTCAGTATGTTGTACTCCCTTCGAGTTCCATAAGATTAAATGGTTTGGCTCTCACTTCCTGATCCGAGCTTTCCAAGGGGACGTACGTTAGAGGTCACAAATTGAGCAAAGACTCAACATTCCCCATTGCATTAGAACAGCCTGGATCACTTCTTCTGTAGGGGTTCTTGGATGGTTGACCGAGTTCATGGTTACCGTTATCGCTCTGACCATACACCGCCCATGCACGGGGAAGCAGGAGGGATGAAACTCCATTTCGTGTTTGTGTTGGTAAAATATTCGGACATCTTCAGGTTTACGTCCTTCAGTTGCTTCACTAGCTTTTTTTACGCAACAAAGTTTGTACCGTTATCGGTGAAAAATCTTCTCTGCCGCACCTCGTCTAGTGATAAACCGATGAAGTTGATAGAGATGCCATTACCTCCAGGTGCACCGCTCTAACTGCAAGGGCAGATGTAAAATACGGCCCATCGTTTGACAAAACTCCGACAAAACCGAAATGTGGACCTCGTGGCCGAGCGGTTAGTGTCGTCAGGCAGTTAAGCGTATCGTGTCATGGGGTGTGGGTTCGATTCCCGCAGCAGCCATTTAGACTTTTCGTCAGGGAATGTTTCTCGGCTGTGTCACTGGAGCATTGCTTGTCCGTTGTCTAGTGTTAAGTTATAGCCTGGGCAGCTGAATGGCGTGTCTTTTTAGAAATTGTCTATCCCGATACATGGAAACGGTTAAACAAACAGCGTTACTCACTCCTTTGGCAGCGTAACCATCCGAGGGATGTCGATAATGAGATCGGTTATTCGTTGTCTTCAGGGCAATCCGCAGCACACCACCTTCATCAATGAACGGAGATAGCTTCCTCAATGGACTGTACTTTTACACATCACTTCGTCTTCGTATTTCGCTTCTCATCTACTCTAAAACGTTCAACTCTTCTGAATATGTATCCTTCTGCGCTATCCTCCACAATGTAAGCTCTGCTTTCTGAAAATCTTCTTAATCCAATCTTCCCACGTGCCTCCACAGTACCTCGTGTTCCACGTCACTGACGAATAACTGCGTACGTTGGATCATAGAAGCCGGTTCCCATTTCAGAAAATTGGCTTCAATCTATAAAACCACCGTTGCTGACTTCGCGGTGCACAAGTTACCGCAGCTGCACGCAACTCTGCCGGATCTTCTATACATTCTATCCTTCACTGCGGTCATTGACTCTCCTTCTTACACAAGAAGTTCGGACCTTTGAACCAGCGTTTAGTTGGATTCAGATCTGGTGCGTCTTATAATCGGCAACGCTAAGTCCGCTGGCGTATCTCCACTTCGGGTATCGTAGTGGCGTCGAGGATCCACAGTTATAACGGTAAAGAAGTACCGCTTCTTGATTTCTAGTAAATGGCTTTCGGTGATGGACTTCGTTAAACGGCTCCCTATTAGAGGAGCATACAACTCGAACTGTTGAAATCGACAGTGGCTTAAGCGGAGCAACTTTTGTCTTCGAAGCTCACCAGTAAATACCGTACCTGCCTTCTATCTAAGGCATCATATCTGTCCTATCGTTAATCAGGAAAGCAGTATCGGGGGCACTTCAGCCTTTTCGCAACTTCTACAAGGATTGGATCACTCTATTCATCCTTACTTCCGCCACAGATCTTGAAAAGAGGATCTTTGCCATCTATGATCCCACGTCATAGTCGTAGCCCAAGGGGATCGAAACAGGCTTCATGATGATCGTTTTTTTTTTTATTTTCGTTGGCGCAGAGTCTTCGGACATGAACCGCTGTACGAAAGACTGGTAACGATAGAGTAAAAGGTGAATACATTCACGCTTAGGACGCCAAGGCCATCACTTAGAATGCGCTAAACATGACTGGTCCTGATCCCAAGTGTATCTTTCAACTGTGTCTGTGACCGTTTACCCTGATTTTTACCTTCTCCAAATTCGATCGACAATTTTTGTTTTTGAATCCGGCTCCGGTGTGCTACTGTGTTTGGTAGGTGCGTTTAACTACACTGCTCTGCTCGTTCTGGCTATTTCCGACGGGACCGGTTGGATGCCAAGGTTGGTTCTACGATTCCAGTTGAAGGGTGACTACCGGTATGCAAGCGCTCCGATGACCCAAAGCCGACGGTTCGTCGTAATCGATACTAATCGGTGTAGTTTCCGATTCGTTGCTACCTTTTCCCCGAATATCGGTTCCCCGAACGCCAGTTCCCCGAATAACCCAGTTTCCCGAAAGTGGTACTGTTCGAATAGGAGCTCTAATAGTTTTTAGTAGCAAGATGGTGAACTAGAAAGAACGATAGGCAATCGAAAGAAGGAGGTATTTTGGTTTTTCTCGACTATACACATGTTCCCAAAAGTGCTGAGGCGGTAAGAACCGCCAATCAAATAAAGAAAAGGGTGCAAAACTTTTTCGGGGATGTGGGTTTTTCGGGGAAACAGGATATTCGGGGAATTGACATTCGGGGAAACCGTAGTTTTCCGACAGAGAAGCTAGCCTACTCCGATGGAGAGTTCAACGACGGAGGAAAATCTCCCGAAACCGGTAACCTTACGCCGTTGTTGGCCGGTAGAGTGCCGAAAGTCGGCCCAGCAATTCCGCTGGAGGATGGCTTCCAGTGTCCCGAACCGATGCTATCCGGACAGATACCAAGTTCGGTCCATAAGCGCCCGACGATACTACCCCGGTGCTACAACGTGATCTACTGAGCTACCCGATGGTTCACTTAGCCTACTTCCAAAGCTGCGTTATTGCTCTGTTCATCGCGTGTCACCTATTTACCGTAATGACACATTTTCTGCACGATGTTGTTGGAGTTTAAATCCACGTCGCTGCTTCTGAGCATTTTGTATCGCATAGTAGAAATCTTGAGCAGTCAAAAACTACATGTAGCGGTGTCTCCTCGATGTTTGGGCAGATTGAGCAGTGTGGCGACTCTACGAGCCCGAATCTATGGAGATATTTATTGAGACATCCATGACCTGATAGGAACTGTGTCGATAGGTTTTGAGATGAGCCGGTGGGTTCATCTCCCTTTCCCCGTGCAGTCTGAATCGTGCTGCCATCTCGCCATACATACGACTTTGGCCATCATCCGTGCATTTATGATGTCTTTTCGTTGGTAGCACTTGATATCTTCCCCCAAAGTGATGCAAATGGGGACCCTAAACGTCCTTCTTTCTGGCTAACGTCCCCTATAGGAACGGCTTGGCGTGTTGTTCGAATAATACTACCAACACAGCCAAGACATTTACAGGAATTCCTTTAGAGATTTCACAAGGAGTTTCTGCAAGAATGTCTCTAGTGATTACTAAAGTAAATTTTTTTACTAGGATTCTTCCAGGTGTTTCTCCCAGAAATCCTCCAAGATCTGTTTCAGGAATATTTTTCAAGAAAGCTGCGGAATTTCCCCAGATAATTTTTAGGCGTTTTTTTTCTGGTATTCTTTCAGAGATTCCTCTAGAAAATCAGAGAGTTAGAGTATGTTAATGTTCATATCTTCAAGGTTTCTCCCCAGGAATTTCTCTAAGAGTTACACTAGGACATTTGGTTTCAATGGTTACTCAAGATATTTATCTAGTGATTTCTTCAGAATTTTCTCCGAAGATTCCTCCATGGAAACATACAAGATATCCCCAAGTAGTCCTCTCAAGATGCTTCCAGGAATTATTCCGAAAATTTCTTCTTGGATTCCTCCCTGGACTACTGAATTACAGGGATTCTACCAGGAATTTTTGCAGGTGTTTCTCAACTTACAAATTCCTCAAGAATTTTTTGGAGGATTTCTCCCAGAGTTACTACAAGGAAAATCGCGACATGAATTATTTTAATAATTTCTCCAGACTGACTGGAACTTGTTCTGAACCTCCAACGGGGATTTTCTTTTTACGAAAATCTCTACAAATATTCCTTCAGTAAATGCTCTACATTGATTTTTTTTTGGGAAATCTCTTCATGGAATCCTCCAAAGATTTCTCTTCTGAGATTTCTTGAAGATTATTCCAGGGATTTCTCCAGAAGAGTCAAAACAGGGGCTACAGGGGTTTTTCCAGGGATTTTTTTTTCAAATTCTACCAGCATTCGTCGTAGGAGACCTCCAAGGATTCTACAAAAATCCTCCAGAAGCCCTTTAGAAATTCCTACAGGAGTATCTCCAGAGGCTCATCCAGGGATTTCTCTAGTAAAATCTCTACAGGGATTTCTGCAGCTTTTTCATCAGGAATATCACAAAGGATTGCTTTAAAAAAATCTTAATGATTCTAGAAATTGTCCAAGGATGAGCTGGTAGACAATCAACTGCACATTTTAATGAAATATGCTTTTTCGTCTACGCAGTCTTTATTATGAAAAAGCCGTTGAAAAAAAAAAACAGCGGAGCCAAAAAGCATATTTTATGTTCCAGTGATTTTTTCATAAATTCCTCTAGAGCATTCTTCTAGGAATCCCTCAATTGGCTCTTGCAAGAATTACTTCAGACATTTTTCTAGGAATTCAACCGGGATTATTCAACTTTTTTCTAGAATTTCAACGCATTTATCCGCATCGACCAAGGAGTGCGGGTTCGATTCCCGCTTCAGTTAGGAAAACTTTTCGTCAGGAACGTGTTTCGATTGTGAAATTGGGCGTTGCATGCTAGTCCGTGGTCTGGTGTGGTGCTTCTTTCAAAGGACAAAAGGTCCACTGGAAGCATTTACGTGAAGGTGTTTTTTAAGGTTTCTCCAGGGATTGCTCTAGGAATCTTTTCAGGAGCTCATCTAGGATTTTTCTTTCAAACATCTTCTTGAGAAAAGGAGTTCCTAGAGGAATCTTTAAATAAATCGCAGATGAAATTCTGGATAAACTATTTTTCATTTTGATGAAATCTCTGGAGGAATTTATGGGTAAATCTATGTAGGAATTTATAGAGGATTCTCCGAAAAATTGCCCGGAGGAGTTTTTTGGAGGCCCAAAACGAGTCTCTAAATAAATTTGAAGGGGAATTCTTAGAAGATTACCTAAAAAAAAAAATCCTTAGAAGAATTCATGTAGCGATTTCCTGGATGCATACCTGAGGGAATTCCTAAAGTAAACTTTTGAGGAATTCCTATAGGAATTCAAGAAGTTATTTATTGTAGAATCCCTAGATGAATTTCTCCAGGAGAATTTCGGGAGCAATCCCGGAGGAAATAATTCGTAGAAGAATCTCGAGAAGATTACCAGAGAATATTCTGGAGAAACAAATGGAGAAATATCTGGAGTAATGCTTCAAGACATCGTTGTATTCTTCGAGGAAGCTTTAAAAGACATTACTGCATATTTCCTTGTAGAAATATTCCTAGAGGAATGCAAAGAAGAGTCCCCGACCAGATAGAAGAAACAAGATTAAGTATAACAGTTTTTGCTCTTATATGATTTGTTGTTATAAAACAATACCATTTGTAGTTGGAATAACAAATTAACACCAAATAAATATAGAATATAACAAATCCTATTAAAACTATACCAATATGATTACAAAACGTGTTACCGACCTGTCATAACAAAACAACATTATTGCAAATTTTGGTATTGTTCAAAACTTTAGATGTTATTGACAACCAACTTACACATGCAATGTAAGAAATATAACAAATGTCATGTAATTAATCTGTGACAAGTTAAGAACAAAGCCATCTCGACAAAGTTATATGAACTTCTGTTATTTTAAACAGCTTTTGTTACAATATGTCATAATCTTGTTATGTGATTCTAGACGGGTGTCTGAGAAGCCTGAGTGTCCCAGAAGTAATATCTGAAAAAGTTCCCTGAGGAATGGTTCGAGAAATTCCTGGAGAAATTCTAGTTAAAATTTTACTGGATGAATCACTGCAGACATTCCGGCAGGAAATGTCTTGGCGAAATCCCTGTAGAAATATCCCTGCAAATATTCCTGAAATAATCCTTGGAAAAATCCCTGGAGGATCTTCTGGCAATATTCCTGATGGAATGGCTGGTACTTCTAGAGTTCTATCGGAAACGGTCTGGTAGCGAACAAAGTTTGCTTCTTGGAGAAATTTCAGGGTAATCGCTTATGGAACCCATGGCAAAATCGCTGTAAGGATTACAGTAGAGATTATCTTGGATCTTATGGCTCCTGCACATAAGGCTGAAGCATGTGCACAGTATGCAACCAGTGAATTACAGCAAAATTGTATCACAATTATATCAAGATTTGTTACAGATATCAAATTTCATTTCATTTTTGCTCATGCACGTTGAGTTGTTACAATGTCCTTACATAATTAAAACAATATCAGTTATTTGTTTGTTTGAATTTATAACATAATTATAAAACAAATCGTGATAAAAAAATCTGAGGGAAGTCACTTATACATGTGCGCATCTATGCATGTAAAACACATAACAATTTTGTTATTTTTAAGTTATGGATAATGACAAACTGAGCTATATTTTTGTTTGATTTGAAACATAATAAGTTACATTTTTTTTAATTATATTATATTTTGTTTCAATTTTGTTTAGTATAGAGGAAATTGTATTGAATTTTTTGTTATTTTATCTACTACCGACCAGTGGATTACAACAATATTGTAGCACGATTATATCAAGATTTATTACAAATATCAAATTTTGTTTCATTTTTTGCTAGAAGAACTTTGAATTCATGGAGGAAATTTAAACATAATTGAAACAAAACCAGTTATAATAACAAAAGCTGCTTCAAATTTGTTACTAGTTAGAACATAATTATAACACATTTTTCATAAAATTTGTGACAGCAATTGCTTATAACAAATGTTGCTATAATTCAGTAATGGAAAATAACATAAATGAGTCATATTTGGGTTTGATTCGAAACATAATGAGTTACACCTTTGATTAAATTATAACATTTTTTGTTTCAGTTTAGTTTAGTTTTGAGTAAATTGTGTTACAATTTTTATTTCTTTAACTACTAACCATTAAAAATTACAACATACATTGTTAGAAAAAACGCGCTAACGGAATAACAAATTCTGTTTCAACTCTGTTGTAATCCACTGGTCAGGTTACTCTAGTTTTTACTGTATACCTCCCTTATTCTCTGGTCCGTTCAAAATCCAGTTATGGAGAGTTGACTGTATAATCATTTTTTTTTTCTAATTTAACCGTAACGGAAATTATATTATAATATAATATTTTTATGTTTGGGAAGCCCAGTGGTAAACGCGCAGCTTTCCAGTAAGATAAAACTAATGGGCATGGGTTCGATTCCCACCGGTCGAGGATCCTTTCGGGTTGGAAATTTTTTCGACTTCCCAGGTATACAATATCATCGTGCTTGCCAAGCGATATACATAGGCCAAAATAGTCAGATGGCAAACCTCTCCGTTTATAAATGCTGAGAAGCAGGCTCTGTTCCACTAGGTGCGTAACGCCAGGTATATGACATGGTGTCCATTTACATCTGGATGAAAAATCATGTATTTTGAGCCGTCGCATGATGGTACTATATGATGGTCTGAAAATGTCCACATCACACCCTAGTGGAACCGGTTCCGGAATACTCCGAAATACCGGCCAAATCTAAATGTTTATCCTCTTGATGGTCTTGTAAATCGGAATGAAAAACCACGAAATTTGAACCGTCGTTATATACATGTGTATGAACTGCTGAATATGACATACGCCAGTTCCTTCTGAAACAGGTTCCAGGTTCCCTTGTGCCCTTGTGCCCAGAATGGCCATACTGACAAACAATTTCCAGGGTTCCACTCTAGAGTTCCATAGCTTTCATATAAAGCTAAAAGAACGAAAATCGGTTCAAAAATTGATTTTTGAGAGCGTTTTAAAGCCATAGGTCATTTTTGACCCTTAATGCATAATGTGTCACTTTTTTTGTAGCTCCTGGAGGTCGCTGAAAGCTTCTTTTAGCACGAAAATGTTCGTTTTCAAAAGTTAGGAAAAGTCAGAAAATTTCAGATTTATATCTCTTTTCTCTACAAAGTTACAGCTTATTTGCCGTGCCGATTGGCCAAAATTGACCCCAATGCACAAGGAAGGTTAAGCTAGACAGCAACCTTGTTAATATGGAGTTTAGTTCACTTGTTACAAGAACACGTTGGGCGCTGCCTTCTAAATGGACGGACCAACAATTTGCGAGCATGGGGCAGATCCGAGGATGGAAAGATGCGATCATGAACCGTGCATTCCAAGTAATCAAATAGCACTCTAATTCGCCCTGCGTGCTAATATAGTGCTATTGTATAGCTGATATGTCCTATAATATCCGTATAGTCACCATATAAGCCCAACAAGGTGAATTAGCTAGTGATTTTTTGGATAGTGGTGTGCTATTGTTGATTTAGTGTTATCATTTTTAGACTAAGATTAAATTTATGAAATGAAGCTTCTAGAATTTATTTAAAAATACTTCAACGATCTTCTTTCATTAGTTGTGTGATTTCTAGTGTTCATTATGACGGACCTGGTGTAGTGGTTAGAACACTCGCCTCTCACGCCGAGGACCTGGGATCGAATCCCATCCCCGACATAGTCACTTATGACGTAAAAAGTTATAGTGACGACTTCCTTCGGAAGGGAAGTAAAGCCGTTGGTCCCGAGATGAACTAGCCCAGGGCTAAAAATCTCGTTAATCAAGTCAAACCAACCAACCAAAGAAAAAGAACTTTTTATTATTAAATTGATTTTACTGCATTTTCAGCTACGTAACACATATATATTTCACCTTAGAAACTCACCTTTTCTTTTTTTTTTTTAACATTCAAACGTCCATCGATGAATCTTTTAACTTCCATATTTTAATAACAGATCTATTTCTAATATTTATCTTAATGCATACTCTCCACATGATCCATTATGGAATAACATCGAATCGTTACGATGTCTTTAAAAAAAAAATAAAAGAGAATATGAACCTTGCTTCTAGTCCGTCCGCATATGACTTCAACATCCTTACCTCGCAGAATTCGAACCGCAAAATAAGGATAACTGCGAAAATAATTTCCAAATTCAATTCTCTCACTACGTTACTTCCGATGAACGTGCTCACATGTAAACCAATGCAATGTTTTACCCCTGAGCATCGTCCTCCCTCCTGGTGATAATCTCACCAGCAACAACGAAAAAGATTCAACATTCAGCACAGTTTGTCTCTTCATCCATTCATTCGGTGACCCGCGTTCTGCTGAGAGATATTCGGGAACGCTTCTGCCGTCGCATCGTCGTTTTTCAGCACTCTGATAGATTTTGGCTCCTCCTCCCTTTCGGATGCGCCGCACACACACATAATTGCAGAGCAACGGAACAGACAACCGGCGGCAAGAGACACCCCACATTCATACACTAAATGTGTGCGATGTGACATCGCGCAATGTGCTTTGTATAAGATGGGCCCCTAGCTAGTGGTGAGCATTTGCCGCTCTCTTCCAAACAACCATATCGCGCCTTCCAGCACCAGAGGCAGCGATTGAATCGTACACAACAAACGGCAGTGATAACGAAGAAAACGCTCGCTTTGGCATCTCTTTCGGGGCAACGGTTTGCTGTCTTGCTTGCTCCACTAGAGCGGATGATCCCACAACCGAGAGATACACCAACACAGCGAATGGAGGAGACCCTTCGATAGAAGGCGGGATTTACAAGGATGCTGCTGCTGGGTAAAGTGATGCAACCGTCAGGTATCTCCCCAGGTCAAATGAAAGGATACTTTTTTTTGTCTAGAATTGTGAGCCTGGCTCAAATTGGGAATGGTGGAGCAATCGGTAAAATTCTCGATTAGAGAACTTGAAATGGGAACAATTCTTGTTAATCGGAAAGATATCTTTGAATTGGAACATGATTTTAATTCAAAAACGGAGACAAAACGTTAATTTCTTTTTATCTCATCTAAAAACGGAGCCAAAAACTGGAGTAACATAAAAAAGCAATCAATTTAATAAATATCAAACTCAATTTTTATGACGTCAAACTTTCTTTAATTCCAAAGTTAAGCTTTTACTTCATTTGCTTGATAATGGATTCATAACGAACATTTGAGTTTATGTTTCACTATTTTCAACTATGAGGTTAGCCTTTAATGCTTTTACCTGCCAGCAATCAGAGAGTCTCATACTCAGTACGAGATGGTTTCGTTGTCCAAAGGGTGAACTGAATGATAACCGCTCTAGTTACAGCATCAACTTTCTGACCACTAGCAGTTGTATTATCATATATCAATTATATCTATGTTCAAGTGCTGCACCACTATGACATTCGTGCTCTATACAGTAGTCTGTATTTAGGTTGGCGAGACGATATGTTAGAGAAAATATACATAGTTGGATATTTTTGTTGATAATGTAGCAGGCTCTATGGTATGATAAAGAACTATCTCTCTAAAAATGTCGAAGCAGTGTACTACATTCAAAACGGAAGAGAGTGTTATCATATATTAAATGAGCACAACACAGCTCAGGAATGATTACATATATAAAACTAATCGAACACTACTTATTTTCTATTTCTCAAAATCATGTTATATATTTTATTGACTTTTTTATGGGAAAATTCAGCCTGGGACTGGTTCATCACCACCTCTATGTAATTAGTATTAGACAATGCTATCATTCTTATTTGGTAACACCTACTACTCACTGCAGAATATTTTTTGTCTCAAGCATCAAAATACCACTATTTACTTATTTAATAATGTAATATTTTAATCTAACATGAATCTCAGATACTAGCTCTATCTGACCAATTTATTGGAACCCCTCTCATCGTAATGACATGTATATTTGAAGGTTTCAAATAGAGAGCTTTTGATTAATGTAAGAATATTTTAAATTGAGTTTTTGAAACCATTAGGAGAAATCTTCAACTTTTCCAGATATGTTGAAAATATATCCAAACATTTTTGCAATCTACTACAGATGACACACAGGCGGAGAGGCCTGTGTCATCCGCAAACATTCCTGAGGTAACTCAGTAAAGTCAGATGTGGAAATATTGTAAAGCCTGTCCACGATAAATTTCGGACACGGATGGCGGGTGTACCACAGAAAGTTCGAGAATTTTACAGAAAGAAGGATTAACATCCTTGTCAACTGTTTATTTTGTAGATATAACTCTTTTATTCTGAAATAAACAATTGTTTTTGTTTAATTATGAGTAACTTTTTTTTGTTGCCATTATTTGGGTGTCCGAAATTTAACGTGGACAGGCTTTATTTTATTGGTCCCAAAATTCTGCAATGAAGAGCACCAGCTCTTATAGGAAGTCTTTCAGACTTGGAGTTCTGATAATTAACCTGAAGTGTACGATTTGACAAAAAAAAACTTTGGATTCTTCTATGTATGTTGTTTTAGTTTACAATCAAGCCTTCATGCCAAACACTGTCGAATGCTTTTTCTATGTCTAGAAAAGCAACACCCGTAGAATAGCCTTCAGATTTGCTGGAACGAATCAAATAATGAGTGTTGAATTTCCATGTCAGAATTCGAACTGTTCATTGGCAAAAATTGATCAGGCGTTGATGTGGGCCATGTTAAAATTACCTTACCGATTGTGGGGAAGCGTTGTCTTTCGTCCACACAATATTTTTGAAATTTGTTTTGGACCATGACTTTTGACCAATCTCCTTTCTTCATATAAGACTATATGCTTTATAGATGTGGCTTCGAGAATTGTCCCACAAGTGATGATTCAGTCACAAATACAGCGATTATTTTGATTCAAGAATAACTTCTGAAAATGGCCTTTAGTTTGAATGTATGCAACATTTTTGGAAAATTCTAGCTCCAAAATTGTTGATCTAAGAGTAACACATTCTTTGGAGAAGTGGAAGCGGACTGTAGTTCAACAAGAAAAAAGTATACCCTGAAGAATTATTTGAGTTTATGACATGAAAACTTCAAAAAATAAATTTAAAATTTAAATCACACAACAAACCCCATTTTGACCATTTTTGAAATTTTCACCATAGATTCATGACAGGCAACAGATGTTTGCAACAGAGTTTCGTGATGGAAACTATTTTTAATAAACAAATTGTATCTTAAACATTTTTTTTTGTTCAAATAAATACGAGAAAAAAAAATCAAAATCAAATAATTTAAATTATTCTGAACCATAACACTTCTCTGGAAGAAGCCATTTTTTAAGTTGTGTCAAGTTTGGTATACACTACCTACCATAAGCATGGAATCGCATCACCTAGTTTTGCAATACCCCAATTGAATATTGCAGCACTCCCAAAAATTTTAGCATCACTCATGAACTACAATATTTATGATGGAATATATCGGAATCCTTACTTTCTACAAAGTTGCAGTCTTCTGCAAAGTTGTTCAGAAGCTTGAAAACAATCTGAGGCAGCATAGTTGGCAATTTTGCACTAGTGTGCATGTAAGTTGGTCATATTTCAGAAGACTTTTACCCCTTGCCACCTAGAAAGTACTGGTCTTCAGCAAAGTTTTTAAAAAGCTTGAAAGCAATTTAAGGTAGCCCTATTTAGTTGGTAATTTTATCGCTACGTGGTGCTATCGTGCATGTTATTTAGTGAAAGCAATTTGAGGCAGCACTGTTTTTGTTGTCGCCACGTGGCGTCAGTACCCATGTAATTTGGTTACATTCCAGAAGACTCTAGCTCATAATGCAGGCCACCTACAAAGTTCTGGTTTTCAGCAAAGTTTTTAAAAAGTTTAAAAGCAGTTTAAAAGACAGCACTGTTTAAAAGGTAATTTTGCTGATAGCGTCATAGTGTGTATGTATTTAAGTCATATTCCAGGAAACTCTAACTCATGATACTGGCCACCTAGAATATTCGTATCCCTAGCGTTCAGAAATTTGAAAGCAATTTCAGCCAACACAGTTTGGTTATCACTTTCAATGCTACGAGGCACTAGTGTGCGTGTAATTTTGGTCATATTCAGTAGCCACTTGCTCATGATCCCGACCTAGAAAGTTCGTGTCTTCGGTAAAGTTGTTCAGAAGTTTGAATGCATTTGAGGCAGCACTGTTTTGTCAGTAATTTTGCTTCTACGTTTTACTAGTGTGTATGTGAATGTGTAGCGACAAAGTTTAAGGTGTTCATTTAAACACTTCATTGCCTACCAAATACATGAATAAAACGTTATTCAAATCGAAGAATAATGATATTATTAGTGAAGCTCATAACTAATCATATGACTTAAAAAATTATATTTCTTTTTCTTCTTCTTTCTGGCGTTACGTCCCAACTGGGACAAAGCCTGCTTCTCAGATTAGTGTTCTTATGAGCACTTCCACAGTTATTAACTGAGAGCTTTCTTTGCCGCTTGACCATTTTTGCATGTGCATATCGAGAAAATTTCCATTACGAAAAGATCCTCGACCAGCGGGATTCGAACCCACGACCCTCAGCATGGTCATGCTGAATAACTGCGCGTTTACCGCTACGGCTATCTGGGCCCCAAAAATAATATTTCTCAACATTGAATAAATTAAATAAGCACTATAAAAAGAACCAACTAGAGTCTCACATTGCAATTGTGACTGTTACACTGAACAAAATCTATGAATAACTCAATAAGCCCTTAATTTATAAAATAGATCTCTTGAAAGTTTTGTATTGCATAATCTTTCTTAAATTAAAAACATATCGTCGAAAAGTTATGCATTTTATCAATAAATATTTGATTACGAAAACAAAAAAAAGTTGAAATGTTACTAGTGATCTAGTGAGGACATTGGTTGGTATGACATGAAAAGCAATGATGAAATTATGCATTCGAACTGTTAAGCAGAATACCTTAAAGTAAATAAAAACCGTATTCAATGCTATACCTTTAAATTCCAACTAGCTTTTTTATCCTTCGACAATTACGTTAATTTCGACCTCAGCTGTAATCATGTACTAGACACGACTCTGTTGAAGTCGAGTCTAGTACACGACAATAGGCAAATATAATGCGACACCGTCATAAAGTTCGCTAGGGGAGAACGAGAGAAACGTCACTGAAAATATTTGTTTGCATCCAAAATTCAATTTTTCAACCCAAAAATTATGTAATAACAAGCGATTAATGTACTATTTTCTATTGGCGTAATATTGTTGAACCATTATTCTTGTGATACGAGAAATTGGTAAATTCGTGTCTGGCAGCTTAGGATATAAACTTCCGGATTCTTTCTTCGTGATTAAGTATGTGATTTCACAACAAACTTAATCGCGAAGAAAGAATCCGGAAGTTTATAACCTAAGCTGCCAAACATGAATTTTCCAATTTTCTATCACTAAACATGAACACCGACCGGATCTGTAGACTTTCAAAGGAAAACAAGTTTATTATGTTCTTCAGTGCTCTCTGATCGTCTACAGAATAACTGTTCCGAGTAAAATTATAAATTGTGTGCTCCTTCTTGGGACCTGGGATTTTGTTTTGATAAAATCCCGCGTGATTTTCAACAACGCCTCATCTGACCAAACGGGAACATGGAGGAAATGACAAAAAAGAGATCCAAACAGGTTCGTTACTTCAATATTACACCTTGCTATTGTATCAGCTTCCTCTCTGTTACCCATTTTAACATAAAAGGCGCGAAAACTGATGACGATGATTGAAAAGGTAAGTCAGTCCCAGGTCTCCTGTCATTTGACCAGCTTCGTAAAATGGCTCATTGATGTCGAAATACAACAGATACAACAGGATAACATACTCAAGTGGAATTAATGGTATAGTACTAAATTCGGTTTAAGTAAACACTTATGAAAATAAAATTGTGCGATAGTTTTGTTTCAATATTTATTTTTACCTTTATTTTGCAATTTGTTGTATAATGGTTCAGAACGCAACTCTAAATAATTGCGTAATAAAAAATGTTGTGTGATAGTAGTTTACGCAAGCATGAGCTGTACATTTATCATACATAATTACGACGAGTGCTGTAAAAATAGAGTTCTACAGCGAGTTGCGTACATTATCATTTTTTTTTTTTAATTTTTAGAAGACTACTTGAGGTATCAGAAATCAATTGAATTCTTCATTGAAATAGAATTTTCCGGGAAATATGGCAACGTTATCGTCACAACGGAACGAAAATCGCTGTATTGTTCCATCGTCGCAGATGAAGAAGTACAAGATAGCGATTCTCTTTTCGTATGCAAGAGCTTCTCTCTCGCGAAAGGGAAACCATCATTCTGTTTTTTGCATCATTTGCGAACCGAACATGCGTCACTCAGCGTGCTGCTCTTTATTGCACGATTTTTACTATGCCCGATCTATCCGATGACTCCTTATGGAAGAGTTCCGTTTGTCAGGAGTGCAATTTACCACTCGCGACGAGCGTTCACTCAGAAACACGAGTAGTCAAAGAATGACTAAATTTTAGAAATTTATGACTATTTCTATCTGCCTCTCTTTCATTCGGCAGGGAATTTAATTCCTATTTGTCAATTCACCTGGATTGAAGCATCGCTAAGCTTCAACCCAGTCGAAATGACAGTTAGTGTGATAGTTCACAGCAGAATGAAAGAGAGGCAGATAGAAAATAGTCATTGATGCATAAACTTTAGTAATTTTGTGACTATTTTTATTTCTGAGTGTTCACGGCGACGCGGCACATTGAGCTAGGCGTTCGAATGGAGATAGACTTGAAGCGTAAGAAGTCAACCAAATGATGTCTGTATGATATGCTGTAAATATGTTCGTGTAAAATTGGGATGAAATTTTTAACACAGTGCAACACTAGAATGATGCAAATTTTGAAATTTTAGCTCCCCTATGCTTAAACGATCATAATTATGGTAAATAGCATCTTCCCAAAGTTTGAAGTGATTCGGAAGAAATTTGACTGTGCAACGCCATTTGAAGTTTATATGGAGATTACTATGGAAAACGCCAATCTTTTATGTTCAGTCCTCTATCTCTTCGTCATGAAATTTTATGGGAAAGCGAACAAACTCTTCTAATGTGAAATTCTTCAAGCTACAACTTTGCCGAAGACCACTTTTTGATTGGACGTCATGATAAATTGTTATTCATCATCATAAAGTTGGTTTGCAGTTTGCATGCTTAACCCCTCTACCGGCAGCTTCTTTTTTTACCGCAAGAAAAAGATTCATATCGCGATAACTTTTTTGTTTCTCGGTATTTTTGCCCCATTTTTTCACAAGTTCTCAAAAAACTCTTCTAGTTTGAGGATCTGTGTCGATATTGATGTTTGGTGATCTGGTTTTAAAGATATTCCAATGTTCCTTGGGGGACCGACATTTTCCATACAAAATGTCTTAGGTGGCCATTTTGTTTTACGTCAACTTATCGAAAAAGTAAAATGTGGGCTATACAATGCTATGTAATAAGGAGCTACTCTGAAAAAATCATACAAATTGATTAAGAATTCTTAGAGATATCTGAAAATTACGATACCTCATTTTTGAAGTTTTCAAGATCTTTATTTGGTCAGCTTGGTACCAGCAACATAAATGCTCATTACTCAAAGACGGCTGCTCCAAATTGCTTCATATTTTCACAACATACTCTCATTAATGTATTGTTCCAAAGAGTGAACATCTGAATACGTTAAAAAATCTGTAGCCTAATATATATACGTGGGTTATGATTAAGCGTCGGTCCCCCAAGGAATTTCGGAATATCTCTGGATCCAGATGACCAATATCGACACGGATCCTCAAACTAGAAGAGTTTTTTGAGAACTTGTGAAAAAATGGTGCAAAAATACCAAGAAACAAAAAAGTTATCGCGATTTGAATTTTTTTCCTGCGGTAAAAAATGAAGCTGCCGGTAGAAGGGTTAACCAACTGCTCGGGCAGGCCAACAGTGGTGCACCTGGCGGGTAGAATAGATCAAAGTAGTCCAGGCTACTATGTTCTACAGCAGAAAAGCAGTGTTGCTCTGAAAGTGATTGAATGATCATCTCAGCATGGTATAGACTTTGTTATCAATAATAACAAATTATCCTTACGTCCTATAAAATGTGGTCCTCGGCAAAGTTGTAGCTGGGAAGTTTTCACATGAGATGAGTGTGTTCACTTTTCCATAGATTATTATGACGAGCAGTTAGAGGACTGAACACAAAAGGTTTGCCTTTTCCATAGTAATTCCATATAAACTGCAAATACCGTGTGCACAACCAAATTTCTTCCGAATAACTTAAAATTTTGGGAAGATCATTTTCATCATAATTGACATCGTTTAAGCATAGGGGAGCAAAAAGTTCAAAATTTGCATCAGTCTAATGGGGCAAGTGTGCCACCCCATATGGGGCAAGACGGCCATCGAATGAACATCGCATGGTATGAATTCGATTCCCACTCTAGGGGTGGAAATTTTTCGTTAAAACGAAAATTCATCTCTGGGCTACTGGGTGTTCCATGTGTTATCCGTTCCCTAATGTTTTGTAATCGTTCAGTCTGTGCATCCTTTGGCTGAAAACGTTGTAAATTGTCTTCAATATCAGGAAGAAAATTAAAGCAACTGCCCATAATTCAATATGGAGGAATGATCAAGTAACGAAGTTTTCAAACTGAACTATTCCAGCGTAAATGTTTATGGCGGGTTTATGGGACCATCGATGGGTATATAGAGATATGAAAATCTTCATTTGAGAATTTTCCAATAAAGAATTGTACTTTGGAAATACATTTATTCAAACCCATATGTGACCGTTTCTTGCTCTATAATGTCAACATTCGAATGATAGACGTTCAACGCAAACACGACAAAGAGCATTCCAATTTATCTCAACCCATTATCGATACAATAATCCTCTCTGTTGTACCCATTTTCAAGAATTCAATTTACAGATAACGACAAAAAGATGCATTGACTTTAAACTTTCCCATCGGAGAGCACCCGCAATGGCACGATCTGCTGATAAGGCTGGATCCCGTCCTGACCATAACCATAAAATCCAGATTGCATGTCCTGTTCGGAGTCCATTCTTGTGCATGTTGGTCGGCTGTCACCACCTTCATCTTCCTCAGGGCTCGGGCCAAGCAGTTGTTGGGCGGTAACTGTGTTTAAACTTTAAAAGGCTATTATTTTTCCTCTTTTTAGCTAGCTGCTGCTGATAGCCAGCAGCGGGTTCGGAGAATGATGGGATTTTCTGACACAACGAAACGCGCTCTGGGAATTGATTTCGTTTTTCGGTATCCTTTGCCCATCGGGCCGGATTGGCTACTCTGGGCACGACGTTACCTACACACAAAGGAACGTGGACGGGATCCATTTTCCTCTGCGAGTTTATATCAAGGAAGATTTTTTTTTTCGATTCGTTATTGGGAGGTCACGGTGCTCCCTAGAACGTTATTATCAAAAATAGCAGTGAAAAACTCGATTAAAAAATAAATTACCTAATAATAATTTCAGGAAAAAGAAATTCTTTGAGCAGGTTGGTAAAATTAGGTTTTGTGATTATTCACAAATTGTTTTTCTGTACAGTAGGGTGCCGGATCCAATTCTTGACACTTGGAACTTCTTTGGCGACAATATGCGTCGTATTAAAGTGCTTCGTACTGCAAATTATCAAACAATTCCCAAATACCCAAGTAGCTCTGCACCATAATTAACAACTTTTTTTTCTGTACAGTATTTAGCTCCGTAATGCTATAGAGCTCGTGAGCCATTAAAATGTATAGTTTAGCTTAAGAAATCGACTGCTGAGCACAGACTGTATGAAGATTTTTTTTTCTCCGGATTATGACGGTATGGATACCACCGTAGAGGCTGCAGCGCGGAAGAAGAAGTTGGAAACTTTTATTCCTTTGTCCAATACTGAATGGGATGGCCAAGACGTGCGAAGAGGAAAATCGATGCGACGGAAAACGTTCGCTCGGGAAAACGTCAATAGCCAACAGATTACAGTTTTTAGTTTTGTTCAGTTTTACTTTTGTGCTATCGTTTTCAATTCACTGATAAGAGTCAGAATGGATGAAGCAATCTTTTCCGAGCCATTGTCAGCAGCAGTTCACATTCAGCACATCGGACAGGTGACACAAACGTTAAATTGGAAAATATGGTTCTGTAATGGAAATCGCATTTTCAATTCCCCTTTCTATCTCCGAAGCATTTGGCCATAAATTCAAATAAAACAACCAATAATAAGCCCACAAAGTGACGCAGAGTCAACGGTGGAACAATCCTGGGCATAAGTTTGCCTAAACGTGCAGGGTAGGTGAACCGGTATTCGTCATGTGCCCCCTCGGATTTTGTACCGTTTGTTGTTCATTAGGTCACTCAAAAATTATGTTAAAGCAAAGTAAATTTAAAATTTTCCTGAAAAAACAATAGAAAAAACATTTTTTCTTAAAATAGTTGCTCCCTCGCACCTTTTTCCCGCCATGGTATTCCTGAATTCGCCTCTTTCAAATAAAAATTAAAAATCATGACGAATACTATAGTACAGTTTACCCAGAATTCAACACATCAATTTTAAAATACAAAAACTAGATTTCTGAACAGCTCTTATATTTTTCCTGCTGAACATGGATTAAGAGCTTAAGTTCTGACAATACCTCAATTTTCAAAAATCTTTTGGCTGACTTCTAAAAATATTTTTTCTTAGGGTGGCGAATACTGCTATACATACCCTGCAGAAGCGAAAAGCACCCAGTTCGGGAAGGGGCGCTCAGGAGCCACCGAACAAATCGCACAATCACAAAGGAATATACGCCGTTTATGCGACCTCCCGCTGGTACGACAATCGGAATAGACAAGGCATTAAGGGCATTAAGGCAACAACCAACACGAGGAGGGCTATGTTCTATGTTCGTGTGTGCGAGAAAAGTTCTCGTTTTTGGAGCCAAATCCGCATTAATGTGCGAACAACTTTATTATGCCATTAACGCCGGTGAGACAGAAATCCCTTTTTCGGTGGGCTCGAAGCTCGAAGCGTCGTTGAAAGGATCTTATGGCCGAGGAAAAGACAAAACGAGGTGGGTTGGACTTCTAATGTGCGGCGATATAAATCATATTAATGATGATGGAAAGTGGTATTATCAGGAAGGCAGTGTGATATAAACATATTTTGAAGTTGTTTTGGATTGTGAATTTTTTGTTGCTAGGTGGTAGGTCTTCAATTAAATTGTTGGTGGATGCCTTTTTGATGATTCTCAAGCACTTGAAACTTAAGATCCTATATTGTACAAGTAAATGAAAACCCGAATTTAGTACTACACCACTAGAGTTTGTATCCTTTGACAGATACGCGTATTTCTACCTCAACTGTAAGGCCGTCTTCAGTGTCGTGTACTAGACTCGACTTGAGCCATGATTTAGTTTTTAGGAATAGTAGGGATAGTAACAATTCAATGTTAGTGTAACTTACTTCTTCTGTGATACAAACTGTGATACTTCACATTCAGGCCGAATTGTAATATATAGCGTGGTATATTCTAAACTACAGTAGAAATAATAAATAAATTTTAGAAAAAAATTCAATTGATAATTATTTTTCTATTATTTTTGGAGCTATACAAAAAGATAATTCATGTAGGGATTTCTATTGAGACTTGAGTGAAATTCATGATGTATTTGATGTAATTTCTATAGAAATCAGTTTCTGAAAATTCCTGGAGGCGTTATTAGTGCACTTTTTGGATTTACTATTGACTCTCACTTTGTTGAGTTTCAATCATACGCCTCAGCGAAGTGATAAAACATAATCTAAAATTCAGCCACAATACACATCATCGCTTGAATGAATAAAATGTAGTAATCAGGCAAACAGTCATATCTAGCTGAGTCCAATGGAATAAGCTACTGCAATTTAATAACCCGGTTGTAGGACAAAAGGTCGAAGGACAGAAGGTCGAATGACAAAAGGTCTAAGGACAAAAGGTCGAATGGACAAAAGGTCGAATGGACAAAGGTCGAATGGACAAAAGGTCGAATGGACAAAAGGTCGAATGGACAAAAGGTCGAATGGACAAAAGGTCGAATGGACAAAAGGTCGAATGAACAAAAGGTCGAATGGACAAAAGATCGAATGGGACAAAAGGTCGATGGACGAAAGGTCCTAATTGTACCGTTGAAAGGATGATAGCTGTTCTTCAGAACTATCGTTTGAAGCAATAATTTGTATTGATGCTTTTATTTTCCAAACAAAAGATTTATTTTCTGAATGTCGGTTGTTATTATTTTGATACTCCAAAGCATAAAGTAATTATTTTAGCTTTTATTTGAACATTTTCAATAGAGGTTTGTCCTTCTTTGAAACATTGGCTGTTCTTTTGTAGTTATACATTATAGTGGTTTTATACTGTTGTAGACACTTGTATCGACGATTATTCCTTCTTTTATAGTCGACTATTCTTCATAGATTTCACTTTTACATCTTGCCTGTATTTTTTTTCAATTGAAATGCTGCTTCTTATAAATATCGGCAATTCTTCATGCTTACAGAGTTAATAAGCATATCAATTGCATTTCTAACAAAGGATTTTCCTTCTTTTGAAGTTTGCTGTTTTAGGGCTATGCATTAGAGTTTTATTGACTGTTGGTTTCGACTGATTTAAATTAGCATCTGGGAAAAATAATCATCCTCTTTCCTGGAATTAGGCCCCAATTAGGGTAGGAGTCTGCTTCTCAGCTACACTAGCATTTACTGAGAGCTTTTCTGATAATTTGATCATTTTTGCATTTGTGCATCATGCCTTTTTTATTAAGAGATGATCTGCAACCCGAACTGATGCAACACTTTAACATATACAGAAGAAAAACCAAGGCAAACTGCTCTTCTAGCCGTCTAGAACATTGTTTACAGGGGAACCAGCCTCCGCAGAGCGAATACTCTGCTCTGCAGTCCAACTCATGGCGGCACGCCATAGGTGCTATAATTCCAGTATAATCTGAATGACAGCCGCAGTTACTGCATTCAGCACTCGGCATCCCAAATATAGCACATCGAGTGGCATGTTTCCTCGATGCACTTAGGGTTACATAATTACCAGGAGAACATAATGGGACTAACGAGTCTCCCAACCAAACCGCCTTTCAACGCATCAAAATCATAGTGTGCTGCGCTAGGTTTCACACAAATTCTGAAAGCGCGCTAGGGTAGATTCAACACATGCGCTGCTCAGTGCTACGCTCGCCATCGTATCCAAGTTGTAAAAACAACTGCTCAGTAACGATGGGTCTCTACAGCTATTTTACTTATTATTATGGTGTCTAGATGCGTTCTAACATGCATAGGGTCGAAGGACGCGCGATCCGAAGGCTACAATTTTCGATTCTCCGTTTTAAAATTTTGTCTCACATAAATTATTGTGCTGTTTTTGAACAACGTATGTGACGAAAGCGCATGAGACGCATTGATTAATTACCCTAAAAAAAGCGTGGAACACCAACATAAGTCTCAAAATGTTACAGTGCACGGGTGAGCCTGAAAGGATTGTGGCTCTTGCACATAAGGCTACAACACGTACACAGTAACTCTGGATGCACTACGACCTGAAAAGTCTAACAAAATTTCACCTCGAAAAGATCGTTGACCAGCTTAAATTGAACCTCCCTCAGTATGGTCTTTCTGAAAATATGCACGTTTTCTTCGCGTCTTTTTTAGCTGTAGCGCTTGTGATAACTTGCTTTTTTATCTAAAGAGTATAGCCTTTTGTTCTTCCTAAATTGTTGTCCATTCGACCTTTTTCGTCATTCGACCTTTTGTCCATTCGACCTTTTCTGTCATTCGACCTTTTGTCCATTCGACCTTTTGTCCCTTCGACCTTTTGTCCATTCGACCTTCTGTCATTCGACCTTTTGTCATTCGACCTTTTGTCCCTTCGACATTTTGTCCGTTCGACCTTCTGTCATTCGACCTTTTGTCATTCGACCTTTTGTCCTTCGACCTTTTGTCATAGATTCTAATAACCCCATTTGCCGAGGCAAAAATTTAATTTCCATTCTCCGTCGACAAGACAAACATTCGCACACGACCGAGAAAGAGCGAGTGCTCCGCTTCGAGATCCGAACCAATATTTATAGACCAATGCCATTCTCCCCCTTTGGCAAAAACCTTCGGATGCGTTACTGGATGGCCTCCACTTCCTCGTAAATTTTCTATAAATACCTAATGAGTTTGTAAAACAGATTGTTTTCGGGGTTTGCGAAACATTCGTCGTCATTCTTCCTGTTTTCTGCTGAACAGAACTGGAGTCGGAAATGTTCGCCCACCTTCGACCGCAAGCAAACAACAATCCAACCACGAGAAGCGTCGCATTTGAAAATCTAGGCGTTCTACTTCTGTGCTTCAGATGCGACACTTGTGCTATCTCGAAAAAGCGACATCGCAGGGCTGGGCGTAGACGGGCTGACATGATGCAGGGCAAAGAGGTTCAAAATGCACTCGTGGGGTAAAATGCCCAAGTTTTTCTTTTAATGGAATGGATTTGATGGTTTCTCTGTCGGTACTCGCCACCAGAGCCGTAGCGTGGCCTCACGGCGCCCTTGGCAAACCTCCCTTTGGGCGCCCCAAGTCAATTTCGTTTTCATGATGCAAATTTGTATGCGATTTTCGTAAAACTTCCCAAGTAAGTGGATTTAGAGTGGCAAGGGCTTCACGTATGTCGATTTAACATCAATATGGCTCTAGAGGTGCACTTCCTCACTTTAAATTAGCTTCAACTGTAGTTATACAGTAATGCTAGCTTCACTCATACCGATTATACGATTCAATTGCAGCTTCAGCAGCATAATTACACGGGATAATATTCATTGCCATAGAAGACTTAAATAAAGTCATGTTGATACTTAAGTATTCACTTGTTCAGAGTACATTAAAATATTTGGTAATTATAAATAGAAGGTGTACACGATAGTCCTTCTTGAGACCAGTTGAAGATTATCTCAAAAACGTTTTGAAGAAAACACAAGAAAATTGATGAGACGCATCTGCAGAAACAATTTAGAACATGTTCTTGTAATCGCTGGACCATTTGTTTTTAATTTTCTAATGTCTTGAATACAATGTTTATACATACATATCAAAAATAATTGCAGAGGCTTTTAGAAATCTTATGATGAATTTGCATAACAACTCCTCCACAAAACATTTTTTAGTTGTTTTCCAAGAGTCTCCCAATAGTCCCAATAAATGGAAGCAAATTCACCAAATTCTTCAAATAAAGTTAAATAAAAAAAAACTATTTTTAATGTTTTTTTGTTAGTGGAACCAGAGCAAATCGTCATATTTTTTTTTTGTTTCATCAAAATATTGTTAAGAAGTTCCCGGAAATCATTTCCCGGATACCCCATTTCCCGGAAAGACATTTCCCGGAACGACTCATTTCCCGGAAAATCATTTCCCGAATAACCCGTTTCCCGGAAAGCTACTGAATTGTAAATAAAATAAGTAATTTCCGGTTCTATACCATTTTTTATAGCAAAGTAATATAAGAACCACGAAAAGAATGGGCTAATTTCTAATAATACTTTATAAATAGTCACTAGATTGTCAAAGATTAGTTTTTCGACGTTCATTCCAGCCACGAAATGTATCGAAAAGAATGATCAAAGTCACCCCGCACGGCGGTAACATTTCATTTATGTTCCAATGCTTAATTGCATCCTTGTTTTCCTTGTTTTTCATGTTGAATAAAACTATTTAAAAATTTAATAATTTAGCAACAGACAACATGCTTTGTTATTAAATATTTTGAAAAAATATATATTAATGATTTTATCCAACATATTCTTAGTTTTTTTTAATATATCGAGGTTTTATAATAGATCGAAATTTTTAACAGCTAGGGTTTTTTTTTCAAACAATCTGATTCCAAGCTTAGTTAAGTCTATTTATGATGTAGACCAATTTTCTAGATCTTTCATCCCATTGAAAGGTTTCCAACTGTAGACTTACTTCAAGACTAAATAATCTCAAGACATTTAAGACCTCTACACCATTTTTGAAGCAGCCTGTGAGAAAATTTTTGCCCGGTACAAGTTATTCTGGTATTATTATTATTTTGTCCCACTGTTTACATTTTCATTGGATAATTGCCCTTCTTCCATACATACGCTGTTCTTTCGAGTTTTGCTGTTTGAACAATAAATAATGTTCAAACTGATGAATAAACCCATCAACATACATACATGTTAAAGTTATTGCATTTTCATAGAGAATCACCCTTCTTTTAGAAGTTTGCCGTTCTTCCGAATTATACCGACAGAAACATTTTTGGCGAGGAGACTGCTAGTATTGAACATCAGAAAATTTCCCTTCTTTCAAACTAAGGTTATTCTATTGATTAATTGTATTATATCAGGGCTGCGAATGGTAATAGTAGTAAGCTTGAATGACGCGAAACTCACGTGGCACTTCTTACCACAGTAGTTTGAAAACGTGTATCTCATAATGTAACCTATTTTCGGTTCATGAATTTTCTAAATCATTAGTGTCATCGAAGGCTGTAAATGGGGGAAATATGCTCCGGAAAATAGAACATTTTCCTAAAGAAGTTTTGGGTTGCCTTTAGCAACGGGTGTTTTACTACATTCTAGGCATTTTGCCTACAGCACCTTAAGCTTTCGGTTTCACTGGCTTCGCTAACTGCGATTAACTCTGCTTGGTAGCTTGAATTTCATGACTTTTTGCAACCCTGGATTACACACAAATTATGTCACGCACATTTTTTACATATTGGACCAACTCCTTTCTTGTCAATTTTATAAGGCTTGTGACGCTTCCTTCAACTCCTTCCGCACCTTTGGAATGAAACACTAGCTTGAACTTTATGCTGTGATAGTGTTTCAATTGATATCATCGTCTTCTATTATTTCTTTCTGGGATGACGTTTCAACTGCTTCTCGACTCTATGTTCATATTAACACTCCAAAAGGTAATAACTGAGAATATTCTTCGCCAATTGACAAATAAACTCTATGCCATCAAAAGTAGAAGAATGTTCCATTCCTAAAAATTCTTGACCGGCGGGATTGGAACCTGCGATGCTTAGCTGTGGTCATGCTGAACAGTTGCTCGTTAATCGCTACGAATATTGGGGTTCCGCGAAAGTTTATTTTTAATGCATTCCGGGAAGTGGCATTCCGAGAAATGGGTTTCCTGGAAACGGGTCATTCCGGGTAATGATTTCCGGGAAAAGGCATTCCGGGAAATGGGTTTCCGGGAAATGTCATAGAATCAGTTCAATTCCTAAATAGTAACATCTTAAAATTGGAAAATATTTTATTAATTGATAAAAAGCGATGGAATACAAGCAGAGTTCGGTGCGAATTTTTAAACACTGTTCACTCAATAGCCTTTTCTCAGTGATGTTTGTGTAAGTAATTCACTAAAGGAATATTGAAACAGTTCTAGAACACCTTAGTTAGTAATTTGTTAGTAATATATCATCTCCACTAAATAAATAAAATTAGAAAAAAAGAAATAAACAATCTTTAGTCGTGTCCATTCTAGGGAAAAAAAATCATTCTTTTTAACTCATGTTTGTTCTTCACTGACATAAAATTCTCTGAAAATGTTGTTCAGGATTCTGTGAAAGTTTTTCCCATGTTCATGTGTTTTGAATACTTTGACGAGCTGTTCAGAATTTCATAAAAGAAATCCTCCCAAAACTCGCTTTGCATCATGTGAAAGGCCTGTTTAGGATTTTCTGTGATAACTATGTTCCATACTCTGAGAACTCTGGAAAAGAATATGTGAATTTCATTCAGGATTTTTTGAGAATTCACTCTGTGATTCAGTGAGATTGAGTTTAGAAAAAAATAGATGTTACACAATAACTTTCATTCACACCCGACAGATTTTTTTTTTTGGGTTGTGTTTTCAAAATGTCTTCATGATCCTCATCATGTTTATTTGAATATTTCCTAATCAGTATGCACCTCTAAATTAACACAAGTTATAAAGACTATTGAAAGAACAAGAAAGATCACTTGAAGATTTAGCAAGTAACCATTCAAATTAAAATGTTAAATTTTGAAATTAATGTATGAGAATCATTCACAATATCATGCAATTATTGAAATCTATTCAGGAACCAAATATTTCATTATTACGTTAAGGAATTTCCGTTGAAATTGTGACTTAATAGGCGCCCTTATTAAATAAATCTCTAGCTCGTTTGACGCATTTTGGCGCCCCCCAAAATCTGGCGCCCTTGGCAGGTGCCAACCTGGCCAACCGCACGCTACGGCACTGCTCGCCACATCATGTTGTTGCAGTGGTAATTCATCTCAGAAAAACAGAACAACAGAAAACCGTTCTCTCAGGAGACATTCGAAACTAAAAATATTTACATTAAAATTTATTATAAAACACAATACGAAATCACTTACACTTACAGTTGCGTCCAGACGTCAACAGAGTACGGTTACAAAAACAACAATCTACATGCAGTCTCCACATCTCGATATTCTATATCTCGATATCTCTCCCTACGTCTATGATTTCCTAAGTCCTTTAAGAGGAAAATAACCATCATCGTTTTACAAGTTTTCATAAATAGTTTTTTTTTGCTCAAAGTTGAAGCTATGCTTAAGAAAATCTATCATTGCATTGCACTAGTTATCTGCAATGCAATGATAGATTTTCAGAAGAATTTCTTCAAATTTGAACGAAAAAACTGGTTTTTATTGTTTGATGATTGACTAATGGATTGAGCCTTAATTCTGCATACAATTTATCTCTCCACATCTCAATATCCTCCTTATCTCGATATCTCCGTATCTCCATGCGTGCCTGTTAATTTTTCGTTCCCAATGGACCGATGCACGAGTTCACTATTTGACTTTGAGCGGTGCCGTGTTATTTATGTGACCATGGAAACCAGTGAATTCGGCGCCGCTCAAACGTCAAATTAGTGAACTCGTGCATCAGTCCATATGAACCGATGCACGAGTTCACTAATTTGACGTTTGAGCGGTGCCGAATTCACTCGTTGCCATGACCACATAAATAACACGGCACCGCTAAAAGTCAAAAAATGAACTTGTGCATTGGTCCATATGTCGATATGACCAATATCAAAGGTTACTTGATCAATTTTTTGGGGTTCAAAACAAATTAGGAACGCGCAAAGACGTCTGATTGTTTATTAATTTCTTGGTAACGGAGTGTTTTTCAATCTAGTATTCTGATTAAAAGAGCAAATACTTCATACGCACGGTAGACACAACAAGGTAGGCTATTCCCATGTGTAAACAACAGTTTTCAATTAAAACATGTGTCGTCATTCCTATCGCCAAGCATGGGGCTAGAAGGATAGTAAAAGAGAGCAGGCTTTGCTTTCTCTTGTACTCGTTCGAGATTGCGATAGGAATGACGTCACTACCAAATGTCATTTTTCGGAATATAATACCTTGTTTCTTTTTATCGTGCTTCATACGAAACCATAACAGGAGATATTTTCCCAAACGTTGTTCCATTATTTCGTTGGAGCTCTCAAAAGTGGAATTTTGAGTTTCCAAAAGTAGATTGGTCTATTGCAAATGAAATTAGAGCTGGCAGTAATGCAGCCAAGGCTCAGTCGTGCTTCAACGAAATATGTATCAAGAAATACAGATCGCATCTGAAAATTTATACAGATGGTTCCAAAGGGGATGGAAAAACAGGATATGGCGTTTATTCTACCTCATTCACAGAAAGCGGGAAAATACACGATGAATGTTCAGTTTTTTCTGCGGAAATAATGGCAATCAAATCAGCCATGTCTAAAGTCTCATCAAACACAAAAGTGTTATATTTACGGACAGCACAAGCTGTACCCGATCAGAAGAAAAAAACTACTAAATACCAAATTGAGGTATTCCATACCAGATAATTTCCAATACTTACAACCTGAATGAGGTATGAATGAGCCCTGCATAAGAGGTAAAATACCTCAATTAATACCTTCTGCATATTCTACAAATACCAAGCTGATAATTAGATCAGGTATTGTAATACCTAAATAATACTTGATGGATTTTCATATAAAATTTGAAATTTTTCAATACTAGTTCAATACCTTCAGCAGTCCTCAATAGCTGTCGAATACCAAAATGAAGTATTTTTAATTGTTTTAAACATTTTTTTCAAATACCATTATAATACCAAAATGAGGTATTGATAACTGAACAATACCTAATTGTGGTATGATACCAAAATATGGTATGCACAAGTTATTGGCGAGTTATTCTTTCCTCCTCGGGTATTAGAGCCTTAGAAGGTGGTTTCTCAAAACATCCATGGGTTCAACAGTGTGAAGAAATCATCAAATCAAGAAATGTAAGTCTAGTTTAGGTTCCAGGACACGCTGGAATACTTGGTAATGAAAATGCGGACAAATTAGCGAAGGAAGGGAGGAACTTGAATATAGTGAATAACGAAATTCCTGCCAAAGACGCAAAGAAATTAATTAAAAGGAAAATTTGGAAGGCTTGATATCAAGAGTGGAATTTAGCAAATTCTGGAACGCAGTTAAATGATATAAAACGCGAGGTTTCTGAATGGACAGATCGTAAAGATCAATATTAGCAAAACATTTTAACAAGAATCAGGATAGGTCATACACGTATAACGCATGAATTTCTTTTAGCTTCATACGCAGATTACCCAGTATGCTCAAGCTGCAACTGCAGACTAACTTTAAAACACTTAATGGTAGATTGTGTAAAATATGAAAGAATCAGGAATTCAAATGGTATTACTGGAACATTTTATGATATGTTACAGAACAGAAAAGAGAAAGAAGATAAAATTATACATTTTGTAAAAACAATAGAATTATACAAACAACTCTGAAAATTGTAAAAATAC
>NW_018735960.1:0-31457 GCF_002204515.2 Aedes aegypti
ATCGTCACTATCAGCATGCTGGTGATAGAAATGCGAAGATGAAAAAATGATGGAAAAAACGACTAAGTCCGAAACGTAAACAACAGGACCAGCAGCTGTCAAATAAGTGAGGTTATGCTCGTCTTATGCAGCGCTCTATTGGACATCATCCGGGACAGTGCCACAATAGCTGTGGAGGCTCTCTTGCAGGCATAATCGACATGGCTACCGAAGGTAAGCTTGTCGTCGATCATCACCCCCAAGTGTTTGACGGAGCGCTTCGAAGTGATTGTGCAGTCGCCTACACTGATCACCGCTTGCTGCACCGACTTTCGGTTGTTGACAACAACAGCCCCAGTTTTGTGGTGAGCCAATTCCAGTTTCCTGGAGCTCATTCACTCCTCCACAATTGCGATCGAGTGGGCTGCAGTCAATTCCACTTCTTCGATCGATTCACCGTAGACCTCCAGCGTAATATCCTCGGCAAAGCCAACGATGACCACACCCGCCGGGAATTTTAATCTCAACACCTCGTCGTTCATGACATTCCATAACACCGGACCCAGGATGGAACCTTGCGGAACTCCTGAGGTTATGTGAAAGCACTTCCTAATACCCGACACCACAGACTAATACCCGATTCTGGAAGTAACTTCCGAGAATCTTGTACAGGTACTCGGGTGTCCCCAGACGCAGGAGCGCATCAGCAAAAGCCGCCCAACTGGCACTATTAAATGCGTTCCTTATATCCAGAGTCACTACTGCGCAGTAGCGAATACCCCTCCTCTTACGCTGGAGTGCTATCTCAGCGGTTTTCTTAACCGTCAGAATAGCGTCTACGGTGGACCTGCCTTTCCGGAAGCCGAACTGGTTGCTTGAGAGACCATTTACACCCTCGGTGTACCTCGACAGTCTGTTGAGGATGACCTTCTCGAGCACTTTCCCCACCGTGTCAATCAAGCATATTGGTCTATACGCCGACGGGTCACCGGGTGGTTTCCCCGCCTTTGGCAATAGTACCAGGCTCTGCCTCTTCCACGCATCTGGAAATACTCCCTCGTCCAGGCATATCTACATAGCAGATCTGAACATACCGGGTGCCTCCAAGATTGCGATTTTGAGGGCCAGGTTTGGAACTCCGTCCGGACCTGGTGCCTTCCCCATGCTTAGGGATTTTGCAATCCCTACAAGTTCCTCATCGGTTACTCTATCCTCATCGCCAGCCCCAATCCCCGGCTGTCCTACAAAAGGAGGCCATGGGCTAGGGTTGTGGCGCGGAAAGAGCCCCTCGATGATCCCCTCCAGCATCTGTGGAGATTGCTCCGTAGGAGCAATTGCACCTCTTGTCTTCGCCATAACGATTTTGTAGACCCCACGGGTTCGCGTTGGCACTCTGACAGAGTCCCTCGAAGCAGGCCTTTTTGCTTGCCCTTATCTCGGACTTCAGCGCGACTTTGGCAGCGGTGAACACCGCCCGTCGTTCTTCACGCTCCTGCTCGGTACGTACTCGCTGCATCCGTCTCTTGGCCCGTAGGCAGGCACGGCGCAGGTTCGCAATAGCTTGAGTCCACCAGTACGTCGGTGGTCTCCCATTCCTAGGGTGGACTTTTCTAGGCATGGTCGCATCGCATGCACGCGTAAGCACCGCTACCAGTTCGTCCCCGCTTAGGCCGAGTAGGTTACGCTCACGGCGGAGCGCCTCCCTAAGTACTTCATCATTGAAGTACGATGTCTTCCACCTACGAGGGCTTGGCCTTGACCTAGCCGCTTCCTCAACCCGCTGCCTGCTGTTGTTGTAGTCGATACTGTAGCGAACCGCCAGGTGGTCGCTGTGAGTGTAGGCATTGTCTACCCTCCAGTTCGAACTACTCGTTAGGCCAGGACTACAAAAAGTAACGTCGATAATCGACTCCACTCCGTTACGGCTGAAGGTACTTTTGGTACCAACATTAGCCAGATTGACATCTAGCACGGCCAGTGCCTCTAGCAGGATTTGACCTCGCTGGTTCGTGTTACGGCTTCCCCATTCCACGACCCAGGCATTGAAGTCACCTGCTATTACTACTGGCCTTCGCCCTGTCAGCGCGGTCGTCATACAGTCCAGCATCTGCGTGAACCGCTCTGTCGACCAACTCGGAGGCCCATAGCAGCTACAGAAGAGGACCCCGTTTACCTTGGCGATCACGAAGCCCTCGTAGGTAGTAGACACCAACTGCTGGACAGGGTATTTACCCGTTGTCCATATCGCCGCCATTTTTCCGGATCCATCCACGACCCAGTTGCCGTTGCCGGCGGGTACTCGGTATGGGTCCGATATGATGGCGATGTCCGTCCCCCACTCAGCAACTGACTGATACAGCAGTTGCTGAGCTGCGTCACAGTGGTTCAGGTTCAGCTGCGTTACCTGCACTGTGACTTTTCGTTAATGGCTCGTTTGAAGGTCGGGCACCTTGAGCCTCCCGTTGGGTGATTGTTGTTCACGGACTTGCCGGAACAAATCAAGCACTTGGGAGGGTTCTTGCAGCCTAGTGCCTTATGACCTTCCTCACCACAACGCCTGCACAACTTGGTCCTATCAGGGCCTTTACAGCCCCAGGACTTGTGTCCAGGTTCCCTACACCTAAAGCAGATCACCGGTTGCTCATGTATGTTCAGTGAACATACTGACCAACCAACCTTGATCTTACCTACCTTAGCGGACTTATTTGCGTCCGCCACAGGTAGACCTACAGGTATACCTGTATACTAAGGCCACCTGAGTACCTGCCGGACCTTTCCGTAGCTGAACGGCGGCGGTGGGCACCTGAACTTCGCACTGTTGCCGCAGTGCCGTCCCAAGTAACACAACTAGTCTTAGATAAGCTCAGAATACACCTTTGGTACATCGTCGCTGTTTTGCTTCGAATATACAATACTAAATTTAATACACGTTTATGACCGAAAAAGCGCAAATTCGGCGGCTTTAAAAACATCTTTCCAGTTCCATATAGTGTTTTATAATACTTATTTCATACTTCTCGAAGCATTATGATATGTGATATCGTTGCTATTCCATACATAATTATGACCAGCAAGTTATAATCAAGTTATTAAAACGTAAGCTGGCAGTTAAAATACAATGGCACATTGTGTATTGCTTGAAATTTTTTGACAGCTCAAAAAACAAAAACAAAATAATTTCATCATTGATTAAATCTACAAGTGCCATGAACAAATTGAAATATCTTGCGAGATAACAAATAGCAGCATATTTTTGAATCTGTTTTCGAATTATAAAACATAGGGTGACATTTGTGCAAGGAGGGTCTGTTGTTGTATGTGCCGAACAAGATTTATGGTGAAACTAACAGTTGTACGCATTGATAATTCATGCGCCGCTCATAGGACGCCAAATCTCAATTCGTGTTCTGTGTAATTTATCCGGAGTGGAATTATCGTCTGAGCAGACAAACAATCAACATGGTGGATTTGACCGAAAGCGTACAGTGTACAGTGCGGGTGACAATTGTTTGTAATGGTTTCTTTGATGATTCATTTTATAATTCAGAAGAAAGTGAATATTAAAAAACAACATCATACATTATGATTGCAGTGAGCTCATTCTTAACTTGCCGTGCTGAAAATCATAATTGTGTTAGCAATTATTTGTTCATCACTTGCAACATTTTTGAATTCTTCTGATCGGTGCTGTAATAGGTCAAGTAAGTAGCGATAGAGGAGAACATTATGTTGAAATAACTTTTGCTTTTGAATGAAGTTTTAAATGTGCTTAAAATACACGTTCAAACCCATGGCTTGTTGTTTTGTTCATTTACTAGAATTTCAAGTATCGTCTTTAAGAAATGTTCACGTCATTGAAAATATTCGCAACATCCAGCAGGGGTTCATTTTGTACATTATATGGTGAATATGTTTAAGCATTTTCGTTTTCCACTTGCATAAACAATTTTTTCGTTCAATTTTCGCTCAAAAACACAAAACTCTGAATACATCTACGAAGAGGAATTCAGATGTCAAAAAGACCAATGATAAATATGTTTTTAATTAACAGGAAAAAAACATTATTCTAACTTCTTTACCCCAACATCCAAAACAAGCATGTGTAAAAGGTTTTTAAACTGGTAATATCCAATCATCATGTTTTCAAAATCAATTTTATAACTTAATTAACATCGGCTGATTTTAAGTATAGGTGATGATTTAATCAAGTAAAATATACTTTGATCGACCAAAATTATAACACATTCATGATTCCTGCGTTTGCCGAATGGATAAGTTCTTCTAAAACATCGTCAAACAGTTTTAAAACAGAAGATGCATTGAATTTTATCTATAAGACCTAAATATAACATCGCTTTTAGATAGCGGATCATGAGATGTTTTCTGTGTTACTTGGGGTGACGAGCTCTTCTGCGTTGGTGAACTCGTCAAGGTTCATCACCTTCAGAGTCTCTGACTGCGCCAGAGCCCTCACTTCAACACCTTCGCCAAGGACCTCTTCCGCCAAACTTTTGTAGGCGGCGCCCTTGCGCTCCTTTTCGCGCTTAAGCTCGAGGATCATTTCACCTGTACGAGTGCGTCTGATACTGCGTACGTCGGCTCCTAGATCTGCGAGCTTCGCGTCACTGCGCATCGCCTTCAGGACCTCTTAGTACTTGGACTCTTCCGTCTTGATGATGATCGCATCACCCTTTTCGCGCTTGGCACCTACCCTTCTACCTTTCTTAGGCCTGGTATCCCTGCGCTCCTGAACCTGCTGAAGAACCTCCTGCTTCTTCTTCTTCTTCCATTTCACTACGGTTGTCCAGGGGAGGTCCCCCCCTGATCCGCCCTAACCTATGGTGATTGAGGGCCTCTCAAAGGTCGCAATCCCCTGTTCCCATCACTCCGTGAGGGACCGGCCTTTTCGGGCCCACCCTTCTCGGCTTTCCGGGACGCCTGGCTGGGGTCAGATTTTCCGGCACTTTCGGGGTCAATATCCGCCTGGCCTTGCGAGCGCCGCCGGGTAGCTCCTACCCTGACGACTGCCTCGCGCGCTTCTGCGATTGCTTGTTGTTAGCATTCGCTTCCGCGCTTTTGGGGCTACCCGCGAAGACGAAGGGCTCCATCTGGGTAGACTTCGGCACCTTCAATTCCACGGGCTCTGCCGCAGCCACAGTCGCCATGGGTTCAGCATGGTTTTGCTTGGCCACCAACATTGACTTACGAATTCTAAACAGGGCCTGCTTGAGGTCCTTGCTGATGTTAGACTTCGAGGACGCAAAGACAATTATGGAGTCGAGCTGCTGTGCAGCCACTTCCATCGCAGAGAGCCCATCTCTACTTTTATTGATGGCCCTCATCAACCACGCTCCATCCATAACCTCACCCGATGCGTTAGCCGGGGATGAAATATGGTTTCCAGCACTGGCACTACGTGCACTGCTGCCTCCTCCTGCTTCTACTCTCCTCAACGGAGATCTAGCTAGCCCACTTCTTACGAAGGGGTTCGCTTCCCTACTACTGCTACTACCTGCACTACCACTACTATTTTGATTTATGTTAGAAATTGTACTCATTTTTGGATCCCACGAGTAGCACGGGAAAAGAGGTCCACCACGCCAGAGCCCTGCATTAACGTGGTAAATACTGTGAGGGGTGCCCAGGTGCCCCACAGGCTCCGTTAATGGCCGAACATCTTTTTCGCCCCTTCGACCATTCATTCCTCAGCACGGTTTTTCGCTTCACACCTTGGATTGGGGTTACCCTGTTTGGGGGACTCTTACCACCGGAACCGGTCATCCGTAGTTCTATTCTATACGCCGGAAACTACACAGCACATGTCGTGGACTCCTCTGGTACCCCTTTGGTTTAAGCATTGAACATCTTCCTTGACGATGAGCCCGATGGGCGTCATACCGGCTATGGTGTACACGGCCTCTTTAGATACCGTCCGGTATGCACTTGCTACTTTGAAGCAAATTATCCTGTACGTGCTTTCCAACCGCTTTAGGGCTCATTCATTTATTTTATAACGCTAAAATTGACCATTTTGGACCTCCCCCCCTTGTAACGCTTTTTGTATGAACATCATTCAGTTTTTGTATGGGTCGTAACATTCTTAGGGCACCCACCCACCCCCTCTAGCGTTATGAAATTTGTGAATGGGCCCTTTTTACCAGATTGACCTCCATACCTTAGTATGGATAGCGCCACGCTTGCGTTTGCTGGCAATGGATTACCTGCTTTGCTCTTGTTCACAGTTGATCAGCAGGAGTTTTCTCATTTTATTTTGTATGGGGAAAGGCATCTTACTTCAAATATCTTGTGAATGAAAGCTTTAATTGAAAAAATATTTGGTAGGCGTGATAGCCATCATCATCACGCACAACCGGTATTAAATATTTTTCGGAAATAGTTCCTAATTTTGAGAAATAATTCGTTAGATGTATTTCGCCATACAAATATTTTTCGGGTTACTTTTAGCGATTTTTCGTACATAGACACTAGTGCATGTGCGTTACGGTGTGGGTGTGGCGAGTAGCGAATCAGGGCATGCATGTAACCCATTACTGCAGAGCTGTTAGACATCAGCCTCGAAAGCGCCGCTATAGCCGTAGATGCCCTTTACAGGCATATTCAATGTAGCTAGCGAAGCTGAGCTTGTCATCGATCACTACCCCAAGATGCCTAAGGGATCGCTTGGACTCGCCCGTTGCTCGGACTTGCGGTTGTTGACCACCACCACCTCAGTCTTGTGACGGGCCAGTCCTGATTTCATAGACTTCATCCATTCATCAACTACGGAAATAGAGTGCGCTGCTGTCAACTCTACTTCCTCCATCGATTCGCCATAGACCACTAGGGTGATATCGTCGGCGAAGCCAATAATCTTAACACCCGTCGGAAGGGACAGCCTCAATACGTCATCGTACATCGCATTCCATAACAGTGGACCCAGGATTGAACCTTGAGGTACTCCCGCGGTAATTCGAACGCTTTTCTGCCCCTCCTCTGTGTTATACAGTAGAATCCTACCATCAAAATAGCTTTCTAGAAGCTTACACAACTGCACCGGTATATTGAGGCGGGGAAGCGCGTGTGCTATTGCTTCCCAGTTTGCCCTGTTGAACGCATTCTTCACATCCAGAGTGACAACCGCGCAGTAACGGATGCTGCTCCTTTTATGTTTTGCCACCTCAGCTGTTTGAACAACCGACTGGATAGCGTCCAGAGTAGATTTACCTTTTCTGGATCCAAACTGGTTGTAGGACAGTCCGTCCGTGTTCTCTGTATACGGTACTAGCCTGTTGAGAATCAACCTCTCCAATAACTTGCCCGTCGTATCTAGTAGACAGATAGGTCTATACGCCGACTGGTCACCTGGTGGTTTCCCCGCCTTTGGTAGTAGCACCAATTTCTGTCGCTTCCATACATACGGGAAGATTCTTTGATCAATGCAGCGTTGCATCGTGGTTCTGAACATGTCTGGATCCGCGTTCACTGCCGGCAACATTCGGGATACCATCGGGTCCCGGTGCCTTGTTTGACGCGAATGATTTCACGACTTCTGCAGCTCTTCATTCGTCACTCTCGCCACTTCTTCTCCTTCATCTGCTGCATACAGCGCTGGGGACCATGGGCTTATAGGATGGTGCGGGACGAGTACATCGATTATCGATCACAGCAACTCGGGCGACTTCTCTCGGGGCGCTATGGCACCTTTGCTCTTAGCCATTACCACTCTGTAGGCGTCACCCCATGGACTAGAATTGACACTCTCGCATAGACTATTAAGGTGAAACAGTTTGGAATCAATTTCTAAGATTGCACTGAAACTTCAAATCACGAGAAGGAAGCATCCAACAACAGTGAACTTTTTATTTTGGCTTTTTGCACTAGCAGAAAGCTTAAAATAAGAAGATCAGAAACGTTTACCAACTATTTCTCCAGTTTTGTGTCTTTGAAAACGTGAGTAGGGGCACAAGTCGGCCATTGGGACGGCCATTTTTGGATTCCGAGATGTTTCACCTTAAAGCATGCCCGTTTTCGACTCTTGATTTCCTTTTTGAGAGCCAACTTTGCCTCTCTGAATGCTACACCGCGTTCCTCTCTTTGTGTTTCTGTGCGTGCGCGTTGCATTCTTCGTCTAGCCTGAAGGCAGATTGCTCGAAGATTTGCAATTTATTCGTCATTACCGTAACCGTAATTACCTTTTTCTCTTAGTACTAAATGCGCACTATTGTTTCTTCTATTAATTATTAACAAAAGATTTCTATTTACTGCAAGACAAACAAAGAATCGCATTAACACACAATAGATGATTTTTCTTCCACCCACCGTACTATTAATTGTGATACTAGTCTATAAGAGTATTTCAATCCTTATATTAAGTTTTAACCTATATAATGATAACAAAAATTTAAGAAATTTTCACCAATAATTTTACAACTCAGACAAACACTATAACTTTATGGAACACGTCGCGCACTTCTAATTCCTTGAAAAAACTTGGACAGAAAGACAGATTCAGATTTTGGCCAAGCCATCGAAGGTTAAAATTTTGAGAATCGGACCCGAATATTGCCCAAAATTTGATAAACGGGTCGTCCGTGGGTTACTTTTCATGCCGTTAAACATTGTTTCTTGCATGCAAGTTAATTTGTAACGACTTTTGTCCAATGTACATGAAATTCCTTAGGAATTCCACGTAAAATACAACTGACAGCATGTGGCGGTGCCATCTTTCAAGAAAAAGGGAGTACTTCTACACAGTGCCGTAGCGTGCGGTTGGCCAGGCTGGCACCCGCCAAGGGCGCCAGCCTAAAGGGGGCGCCAAAAACCGTGAATCACTTGGTAAAATTTTGAAAGATGCATATAAAATTAAGGCTTCTTATCAATTACCATTTCAAAAGGATTTAAACAATTTTTGAAAGTAATAAATCTTCGAGCTGTTTAGTAGAATACCTATAAGTAGATGAAAAAACCGAATTTAGTACTATACCATTTAATTCCACTAGAGTTTGTATCCTTTGACAGATACGCGTATTTCGACCTCAACTGTAAGGCCGTCTTCAGTGTCGAGTCTAGTACACGACACTGAAGACGGCCTTACAGTTGAGGTCGAAATACGCGTATCTGTCAAAGGATACAAACTCTAGTGGAATTAAATGGTATAGTACTAAATTCGGTTTTTTCATCTACTAATTTTTGAAAGGCTTATACAAAACATGCAATAAGCACTTTCAAAGTTTTTTTTTAAGTTTAAACAATTACACATAAATTAAGTTTGTAAATTAGCAGAAACAAAGGTTTTTATTATTCAGATTTGTATGTGAGTCTGGAGTGTATGCTCCGATCACTCGATTTCTTTTTTATTAAAATACAAGAAACACTTCCCCACCTACGAGAAGTTGCAGGTAAAATTTAAATTTTATTGAGCTTAAATAAAGGTTGCTGCACACAGAGTAAATTCGTCGAACACGATCTCACTGAATCTCAAGCTGAATTATAAAATTTTCATTGAATACTGCTGCCCATAAAGGCATAACTGTCCCATATGGAAAAAGTAGGCATTGAGAAAATGGCACTCAAAGTTTGAAGTTTGTCTTCTCATACAAATACTCATAATTTTCTATTACATTTCTACATACCATATTCATTGAGGACAACCTCTCAGATAACCCATATTGCTTCTATTGATCAGCGAAAAATATAAACTTGAACGCAATTCCAGTTTTGCAGTTGTTATTTGGGTTGAAAGTTCATATAGAGACTGGTATGCCTTTATTCTTCAATATGGGACTGCATCAACTTCATATTTTTCCATAACATTTTCAAACAAAGTGTGTTAATTTTTATATGTATAGTAAAAAATACATCAAAACATGAATATTGCGACGAAAAAAGGTGTTGGCTCGAAAATCAATATGCGACAGTTATGTTTTTATGGGCAGTACTGTACATGATTCAAACTTTATAACTTTTTCCTGGACGGGATCCACGAAACTCTGGGCAGGGTTTCAATAGAAAATAGGACAAGATTCTCATAAAATCAAGGAGATGATACCGATAACTTTGATCATTATTTTAAACTGCTCGACTGCTTTTTCACAGAATTTAAAAAAAGTTAAACCTGTTAAAAAACTTTCACAGGAGACTTTGTTTAAGAATCTGTAATACATTTTTTATAACAAAAAACGAAAGTGTTACGAAGATTTTCGATGTAAATAGTACGGTTGTAATTATTTAGACAACATTGTTTTCAAAATTCGACCACCTTTCTAAAAGTTCCCCATTCATTCGGTGGTTTTAGGTAATATTGTCGAAAATATATATGCGGTAATTACATTTGATGATCCTTGACAAAATTTCTCTGCAATCGCCAAGTTAAATTTAATTATAACGTTCTTAAAAACAGGTCTTGAAATATTCGTAAATATTCCATCTTCTGATTACTGACTGTACAAAAAGATTATGATTTCATTTGTAACACCAATTTCTAGACAATTAGTTGAAAATTCTTGGATATATTTAAGTAAACTATTTCATTGATTAATGGCAAAATGTATGATTTAGTTCCAAGCATGCATTCATTTTGCAATGAAACTTCTAGAAAAAAATTTGACTGAATCTACGCGAATTCCCTTGAAATCTTTGATTTTTTATTTCACTTAGCATTTCCTGAAAAATGAAACATATTTCAATTTTCAAAAACCTAAACCACTCTACTCGAAGAATTTCATAATTTTTCCTTTGCAATTACAATTATTAAGTATGTTTTGCTGAAACATTCTTAAATTTTTAAGAAGTCATGGCTTTCAAATTCGTTTTTAAGCATAAGCACTTTAATTATTTTTGTTAATTCGAGCAAAAATTTTAAAAACTACCTAAAACAAATGGTTTACCGATGTTTAAAAGAATTTTTCTTAAATTTGGTTTTGAACATCCAGTAGAAGCCGGAGTATGTCTTTAACCACATGAACTGAAAATTTCCTCAAGAATTTCTGAACTTAAGCAAATATGTTAGCTTTTTATGATACTTTTGATGACTTTCATAAAAAATCTTGTTGAAGTCACTCTAGTATTTCAGAAAGAATTTTAATTATATGTTTAGATAAGTTTCTACCAAGGGGCGCTGAAATAGAGGTTCGCCAAGGGCGCCACGAGGCCACGCTACGGCTCTGCTTCTACACTCGCGTTACTAAAAGCTTGGCACCACTCAAAGTTCTTCCACAGTTTCAAGTCAGGTTGCGAAACGGATCAAGAGCATGAGTGTCAGCGAAGTGAGATGGCTCACTCCCGAGTGATGTGGATCACGATTGGGTTCGCGGCTTAAGCCAAAAGGAAATGCGAAAAAGAGCATCCCTGGATCGGGTTAAGGCCGGTTTACAGTTCGGAAAATGTGTCACGGGATTTGGGCGCCTGTGTGTTTTAAATGGACAGCGGGATTCCAAATCCCGTGACGGGAAACGAATCTACAAGAAAATGACTGTTTTCCAGAAGTGTAAATCCGACTGCGGGTTTTGATGTGCTCGGAAAAATGCAACTCTACACACAAGATTCCCGGCGGGAACAATTAGCTTCGATTTGTTTCCGCGCGGAATTTGAATTCATTCCTTTTCAAAACGAGGGTTGAAGTGTTAGAAAATGTCCGACGCTGACTTTTTGTTCCTAAATATCGAAACCCTGAACGCGGACGATGTTGATGGGCTCGATTATAGTGAGGAGCAGACCCAGGAAGAATTCTTGGTGTCAGAGGAGAGCCTTGAGCCTCAAACTCCGGAACCACAACCGAAGAAGCGGAAGCGTGTGAAGAAACCTACGAAGCGTGACCAAGAGCTGGAAGTAAAACTTGCTCTCTGCGAGGAAGTCAGGAAATATCCTTGCTTGTATCAAATTACAAGCAAGGAATATTCCAACAAAATAGCCAAATACACGATTTGGCATAAAATCAGTGTAGTTCTTTCTGCCAATTTCGAAAAGCACATCACTGTCCTCGATGTCCGAAAATTCTGGGACGCTCTCAGAGAATCAACGAGGTAAATTAAAGAACACCAGAGTTTTAGATTGAATTATTTGAAATTTTGTTTCATTTCAGAATTTATTTGGATAAATCAAAAATCCGGAAAATCGGCGACAAGTCTGGTGCACCTGCTGATTTGTTGGACCTTTATCGCTCGGACGGATCTCAACATTTCGATATCTACCAGGAGCGATGGCCTCTGGCGGAGGCGATGAGCTTTTTCCTCCCCTCCTGCGCGCGGAGTGCATACACTATCTCCATCGGAGATCGTTCTTCAACGACAATGTTGAAGAAAACGTCGGAGCCCGAAGAAGAATGTTCATTCGAAGAAATCGAGGTAATAATGTCAACGCATAAGCATAGATAGAAAAATAAAAAAATAAAACTTGTCCAACATGTTTCAGAGCCTCCCAGTTGCAACACCAAACAGCCGTCGCTCTAACAAAACCGGCAACGCAGAAAATCATCTGGACGAAACGTTGTCTTCAGTGGCGTCGTCGTTATCAAAGCTTGTGGATGCAAGGAAATCGGCAGCAGATGTAACGGATCTGAAGTTCAAAGAGTTCCATGTTGAGCTTTACAAAATTCTGCGTCAGATGCCATTTATGCAAGGTATGCAGTTTTGCATGGATATGGTGAAGCAAGCCAATGACGCCTTGCAAAATAATAATGAGCTAATCTGAAAGTAAGTGGCTCAAACACTGCCCATAAAAGCATAACTGTCCCATGTCAATTTGAAGCCAGCAAACATAGGACTATCATGCGTTTATGGACAGTATATGTATGATGAACCAAACAAAGTTATGCTGAATTACTAAATAAAAAAATTAACATCATTTGAAAAATTTGAATCCACTGTAATATTATTTATTGCTGCACTAAACAGAACTCACCTTCAACGTAAGCTGTAGTCCAATTTCGGTAGGAAATCGTTTGGCTAAACTGAGAAATTTGTACTTTCTTTTGCAGCGTCAATGTATTACCACAGACAAACATACGTAACACTCGAATCATTTTCATCGTACATGAAAATAGTGACTTTTGCTCACTACCGCTACCTAGTGATATTACGCAATGAAAAAAATAAAATTTTCCCCCCTTTACGATTTTATATAAAAATGTGTATACAGTCAAACCTCCATTAGTCGTTATTTAGGAAACCATGTAAATATCGAGACATTGAACAGAAATCCTTTGGAAAATTGTTTCGAGTGTCCACCATAATGGCCGTGAAATTTCATTTTATGTATGACTTCATGAAACGATATCGAACCATAGAGCGGAGGGTTGACTGTATTGTTTTATGAGTCGTAATGTCTGAGTCTACTTCCTCACTCCCTCTAAAGCGCTACGTAATTTTGGGACGGCGTCTTTGGTAAGCTTTTGCTTACCATAATATTTCCTATCAGAATTTATTAAATTCTTCCTAAATGCTTATGAAAGCCACGATGACATGCTTTCGATTGAGCATATAGAGCTTGAAAAATAAATTACAAAAAGAGGCACAAATTTGTGCAATCATTAATACTGCCCATAATTGCAAGTCAGTCCCAATTTGCTAGATTTCGTATTCACATGGTGCAATTATGGGAAGTCAATGGTAAAGAGCACCGACTTACGACTCATTCATAGGATTTTGGCTGAAAATCCGTGGAAATGTGTGAAAATCTGAATAGATAGCATAAACGTTTTGTAGGCCGAAGTCTAGTGCGTTTCCCTCATTCGCTTCGGCATAGAGGGTTTTATATGGTCAGTGGTTGAAACTCAGTAATAAAATTTACCGTGACCATCGAAATCATTCAAAATCTAGATTGAGGGAACCACTGGAATAGTCATGCAATTGACTTAATTTTTATTTTCTGAATTATTCCATGAGTTCCTATATCCAATAATGAAACCTCGACTCATAGAGATTTTACCACATCTGCAATATGAAAACGCCAATAAACTATGCTGCCCACACTATTATGGGTCACTAATGATTAGTCACTCTATTTCACATGGTGGTTGACCCATTATAAGTGAAACCACTGTATTAGGAACAATGACAATTTATAAACAAAATCACAGTAAATATCAAATGTTTGCTTACGAAAATGGTTTATTAATTCTTGAATCGAGGTTGCATCAAAAATGTTCTAATTATTTAGTTTAAAGTTAGACGTCGTGATTCATTCACTACACCTATCATTATTGGAATTGTAGATAGAATTAACTTTTCTTAGTAAAGCTTCTATGTTAAATACATGTCATGTTCTACTGGGTACGTGAAGACTTATAAAGCAAGAAAATGAAAAATAAATAAGGCTGTTACTGCTCATGATGCTTTTAGTTAAATGCCTTCACTATTATGCAGAATTCATTGTTTGCGGAGAATTACAAGTACCTCCATAGAAACATTTTTATTATTATTTAATAAACGTCAATAGGTTTATTGAAGGTTTTTTTTGAAAAACTTTTTTCACAAGTGTCGGATTGTTTCGCGGTCTTCGGCTATAATCTTTGTCGTAAAAATACCTATCGAAGTTTGTGTTCACAATTTTTACAGATGTCAGTGGGCAACCTTTCATGATTTTTCTTTGCAAAAGTAAGTTTTTCTATAGTAAATTCCATACAAACTTGGAACGACTGGCGCTAAAGTATTTTGTCTCACAATATTGTCCATTGCACACAGCACGTATAGGCAAACTGTTCGATTAATTATATTGTATTAAACCCTTTCTTTCGCAAGACTCCATACAAATTTTAGAACATAAATAATAAGCTAGCCTTTATTATCCTTTACATATTTTTTTTGTTTGCATATCGTGTATGAACAATTTGGCTGAATTTTATGAACCAGTTAAGATGAAGATACATGGAAGCAAAATATCAAATTTTCAATAGCACAAATCTAGAGAACCAGACATCGGTTTGAGCTGAAAACAAAAAAAAAGTAACTCAACAATGGTGATTTGCATCGTAATTCAATACTATTGCAGCAATTAGTTGACTGTAAGATCTAATGATTTTTATATCAAACATTACATAGTATTCATCTGCCTTAGTTTGTCTGGAGTTCGTCGCAAATCAAAGGAGGCTCTGTATGTATAAAACAAATAAAAATCAAAATAATGTTTTCTTAAATAGCAAATGAATTGCAAAAGTTCTTCCATTTACTTATAGGGTAATTCGCTAATTGTTGAACGGTACACAAATGTTGAACGATCTGTAAAAACCATGTTAAAACGGGAAATTGAACCATTTTCAAACAGTTTCAATAAATTATACATATTATTTTGTAAGTTAGCTGTACTATTGGACACAATAAATTTAATTAGCACATTAATTTATTAAACGAAATATTGATTGAAATTTTGTATCGGTAGGTGAAACGAAAATTGCAATTCTCTTAGACAAAAACTTAAGCTGGGGCTGAATAAGCTGTGGCTGAAATAAGCTGTGTAGTAAAACATACTACGTTTATTGGGTTAAGCACCTATTCACGATATCAGTAAAAGTCTACTTTAGTTATTTTCTAAACATCCGTACAATTTACTCGTACCTATTAATTACATAAAAACATTTTCAATTGCATTTTCGGTTCACGTACATTTTCCATTTGTTGAACACTAGCATAACATGACCGTCTTGGTTTCATCAACAGTATTGCCAGATTTTTAATTTTCGTAGCAAACACCTATATTCAAATGGAATGTAGCATTACACAATATATTATTGTTTATTGCTTTAAATATCTGTTGAATAATTATTATAAAAAATCCTATAATGGTGTCTGTTTCAATGATGAAAAACGCAATTCAGTAAAGTATAATTAATTGCATCCCTGGCTAGATCCTGAATCTTTTTCGAATTTCACTATCTTCACTTTGGCATCAATGCCATCACCGTTTGTTTGTTTATTCATGATTGAAATTACGCATCGGCTGCCGATTTATCCGGAGTATAACCTCAATCTCGCGATTGATGCTGTAATGTCGAAGGTAATGCACATTAGGAGAAGCCGCTAAAGTCTATGGAGTGCCGAAGGGGACGATTCACATCCGTCTCAGCCCAGAGTGGTCAAGGAAAGTGTTTCGTGGACCTTACCCTGTCCTAACAACCAACGAGGAGCGCGAACTTGCAAGTTGAATGAATGCGGGAGTAAAGCGGTCAACATTTGGCGACAATCGTTCAACATTAGGATAATATGGGTTATGTATGCGTTCAACAATTGGGTATAGAACTATCTTTCTAAATATATATTTTTTTATTTCAAAATGGACATTACAGTGCCAAAAAATGTAACAGGAATAATGTTAAACAATCGCCTACAGTATTGAATGCTTTTTTAGCAACCTTTCTATCAAAATTTCCATTAAAATCAAATAGCATAAAAACGTCTATCTTAACCGTTCAACATTTGGCGATTTACCCTATACGTTATTACGATGTTGAGCTAACCTCAAATTAAGCACATTTCTCTATGTTCTAAATACAGTTAGCGCGTTCAAACTGAAACGGTAAAATGTTTACGTTTAATGTATATTCTATTACACTCTAAGTGAAAACACTTAAGAGTGTATTCAGCAGTCAGCGCAAGCGCAGGCGTACGCGCAACACTGCTGTCGAAAATATAAATAATAATAAACTAGCCCGAAGAGGCTCTCTTCAGTTTTACATCTCGAACAAACCAGTTGTGTTTCCCTAGTGAGAAAACCCCCAAGTTTCCCCTGATTAAGTTGAGTGATAAACCTCCCAGTTCGGTTTGCCGTTGTCCGTTTAAGTGCGTGAAGGTTTCACCCTAATCCGGTCTGGTTCCGGAACTTTAAAACATAATAGTGGCGACGAGGAAAATTGGTGCGCGAATCGTTTTTTTGGCATGCGAAAAGTGCAGCAGCTCGTGCGGCAACCATCCCGGGTGGAGATTTTTTTCAACTCCCAAAGGAGGGAGAAATAGACCGGTGCAAAACTGGCTGTGTGGTAAGATAAAGGTAAAACTAGGCACGCGGAACAGTGAAACCAAATTCCGCGAGTAAAAATTTGGAATTTTTCGGCGGTATTTACCGACGGTAAGAAGGCGCAATTATTGTCTATCGAAACGCCATTTGCTTTGGTGGCGACGGTTGTATAAGAACAAAAGTAACATCATTTACACAATTAAATCCTTTATATTGCAGGGCGCAATTCTCATTTTGCAAATGTAATAAGAGTGTTTTCTTTTTATTCCTAGTAGACAACTGCACAACGGATTTTGCGGCGTCAATTGCAGGTTCTACCGGGAGGACCTGGTGCAATTCAACTTTCGCTACCTGGTGGCGAGTGGCTTTCCCATCCCGCTTGTTGGCGAGTATTACGTTTGGTTTTGGTGAGGTTACGTTTCGATCGGGTGAGTAAGAAAATTTTTTGTTACGGCTCAGTTGTGAAGATTAGACTGGTTCAAAAATTTTGTAACTACATTGGTTATTGTGAAATTTTTTTTAAACATTTGACGAAGTGATTAATTTTGATTGTTGTCAAGAAACATTTTAATAGATTTAAAATTTTAATAGTAATTAGTGTAGTGAATCAGTTGTAAAATTAGCATATTTTTGCATTTTGCTGAAATTTTTGGCAAATATGGCTAATGTGGTAGCTCCTAATATTGAACCTTACGGTAAAGGTCAATCTTTTGCTACTTGGATCAGACGATTATCATTCCATTTCCGAGTGAACAAGGTTAATGACGAACAGAGAAAAGACCAAATGTTTCTTTTAGGTGGAGATTACCTTTTTAGTGTGGCGGACAAGCTTTATCCGACCGAAGCGATGATGGAAGAAGTGTCCTATGAAATTTTGATTCAAACGCTTAAGGAGAGACTTGACAAAACTGATTCAGTCTTGCTCCAAAGATATAATTTCAGTACAAAAGTACAGCAACCTGGGGAAAGTGCAAGTGATTTTGTTTTTTCGCTCAAAGTGCTTGCGGAACATTGCGAGTTTGGTGATCAGAAGAATCTTCTCATTCTTGATCGCATTCTTGTTGGTTTAACAAACAATTCCCTCAGACATAGACTTTTTACTGAAGACAATGCTAAATTGACTTTGGAAAAGGTGGACAAAATTATCGCTTCATGGGAAATGGCGGATACTCTCACAAAAGCTTTAAAGAACAATGATGTTGACCAAGTGGCTTCAATAAGTACAAAATATCCATTTACTGATGGAAGACAAATGCCTGAACATAGGTTGAAAGAAATGCGTCAAGGTTATCGTAATACAGTAAATAGTCGTTTTGGTTTTCGATCCATGGATGATCGTCGCAAAGCTAATTTCCAATTCCAGCAACAAAAGCGTCGAGATGTACCAGCAGGTGCATTTCTTCGGCGAAGCAGAATGGACGGCAAGCAATGGACGTCGGATCAGAGCATTTGCGACTACTGTGGACGTAGAGGACATTTACGACGGAAGTGCTACAAACTCAAGGACGATATGAGTGAGGAAGAGGTCAACCATATTTCCAATGAGATTTCCACTGACTCGGATGCTGTGGACGAAGAGCTGGATAGGCTTATGACCATCGACTGTGGTTTGGATGATGATAAATCAGGTGACCTAGAATGTATGCATGTTTCATCCGTTGACAAGAACGATTCTTGTATGTTAAATGTATCTATTGAAAACAGTGATGTACATATGGAGGTCGACAGTGGCTCTTCTGTTACAGTAATGGACAAAAATTTATTTGCTTCAAAATTTGACCTTCCCTTGTTGAAAAGCTCTAAACAACTTGTTGTGGTAAATGGTTCCAGATTAGAAGTGTCTGGAGAAGCTAAGGTTGAGGTTCAATACAATGGCAAGTTGTCAAAATTAAATCTTTTAGTGCTTGATTGTGATTACCAGTTCACGCCTTTGCTAGGTAGACCATGGTTGGATGAATTCTTTCCCAACTGGAGAAATTTTTTTGGTAATTCGTTGCCAGTAAATAATAACATAAAAGATAATAATGAAGCACTAATTGCTTATACTAGGCCAAAAGTTTTTGACGTAATTGTCAACGATCTTTCTAATCCTACGAATAATTACAAAACAGATTTAGCTTTAAAAAGTAACGTTAAAATTTTTAAAACTGTGTATGACGTTCCGTTTTATTTTCGAGAACATATTTTAAAGTGCATCAATCTATGTATTACAAAACAATCGACAATAACTTCTCAAGTAACAACACTGGCAAATGTTGATATTATAGACAATGCAGCTTTCTGGTTGCGATTTCCAACAAAAATGGTAACTGCCAATGAGCATAATCAAAAATTAGTAAACAGTAATAATTTAGGGAACAATTTGTTCTGTAATTCTGTAGATAATGAGAAGTTTATTGCTGCTTGTAAAAGCAATGCAAGTTTGGCAATTCATCTAAAACTACATAATAATTCCAAATACAAATCTATCATGACACCATTTAGTGAGAAACAATTCTACAATGTTTATTTCGATTATCGTGCCTTCTTTTTGATGGTGAAGAATTTCTCTAAATGGGTGGAGGTAAAGAATAGTACAAATTTTTCAAAAGCTAAGTTGAAACTTGTTGGATTTCTTACAACTTTTGGATTTCCAGACGAATTGTCGGACAATGGGTTTTCTCTCATCTTGTATTCATTGAAAAGATTAAATCATCCTGCTAGTATTTGCTGGAAACAGATATTTGAGAAAATAGTAAAGTATGACAATTTTATTGTGAAATGGTTTTCAATGCTAAGAATACTTGAGATGAGTTTAGAAATCCGGATATTTGTATATATACGTTTTATCTTGACGTTGGAAGGTAGATTTCCTTCTAGAACAATGACATTTCAACATTTGCACGAAAAATTGATAGTAGCATCTATTCTAAAACAGTTTTATGAAAACTTATTACAGACCATGGTTGGACATAAGATGACAGCTACAACACATTCAACTCAAATTCGGTTCGATGGACGAGATTTACGAGATCGACTAAGACGGGTAAAGACTGGTCGGCCGATCCTGACTGTCGAGCAACCCGAGATGCTTTCCATGACAAACGAGTGCGATGTCGGGCAACTACCTGATCGAGGAAAAAGTGAAATTTTAAAGATAAGAAAAAGTAGATTGAAGAATAGAAAGTTTCCGTCAGATCTGGTAGTGCTTACTGGCCTACCAAGGCGTTCGAAGATATGTAGGGATATTAGAATAGGAAGTGAAAAGTATTATTTGTAGTTTCGATTGAATTATTGTTCAATTTTCTAAAGGGGGAAGAATTAATGTATATTCTATTACACTCTAAGTGAAAACACTTAAGAGTGTATTCAGCAGTCAGCGCAAGCGCAGGCGTACGCGCAACACTGCTGTCGAAAATATAAATAATAATAAACTAGCCCGAAGAGGCTCTCTTCAGTTTTACATCTCGAACAAACCAGTTGTGTTTCCCTAGTGAGAAAACCCCCAAGTTTCCCCTGATTAAGTTGAGTGATAAACCTCCCAGTTCGGTTTGCCGTTGTCCGTTTAAGTGCGTGAAGGTTTCACCCTAATCCGGTCTGGTTCCGGAACTTTAAAACATAATAACGTTGTTGAAATATTCCGTCAATTTTCGCCGAATAAAACTGCCGGCTTCATGAGGCCGTCCACGTTTATGCCCATTAATCTGATCCATCTGCTGTAATGTGCGCCATTCTCCCTCGACAACTTTTTCATTTTTGTCGTAACGATCTGCTGACGTCGCGTATGATGCACTTCTATTCAATAGAAAATTATGTAGTGCACAACATGCAGCAACGATGATCTTGACTTTATCTGGAGCACAAAGAAATTCTGATCGAAGACATCCCCAACGCATTGTCAAAATTCCGAATGCATTCTCAACAGTGCGACGAGCACGCGAGAGTCTATAGTTGAAAATTCTTTGAGCATTAGTGAGTTCGGTTGCTGTCTTGTATGGCTTCATTATACGATGGGATAATGGGAAAGCATCATCAGCAATGAAGAAATACGGCGTGTCGTCACCACTGATGGGAGAATCTGGCGGTAAATTCAAAAATGGGGCGTCCTCTAATGGTCTTATCCACTGGTGTACTAAACCAGCTCGGTCAAAGAATTTTGACACTAGAGCGGGTCCAGATCACGTGGTGGATAAGTCCATACGGGAGCGTGCCCCGCTCAAGTGTCACAATTCTCAGACCGAGCAAATTTAGTACACCGGTGGATTAGACCATTTTTTTTTTTTTTTTTTTTTTTTTTTTTTTTTTTTTTTTTTTTTTTTTTTTTTTTTTTTTTTTTTTTGACACTTTACACCGACGAGGTGCATTCGTGTCGGAATAATATTTTAACAGTGTAACAAATCTCGCTAATTCATTGATTATCCTACCTAGTTCAACAATTGCTTCAAATACAAATTCAATTAATAAATACCCTATATCTTATCTTGAACAAAAATTCATTTGGTTTCAATTTTCTTATATTTTTTTGATCGGGTTACTCTCCATCCCAAATCGGCAGATTCACATTGATTTTTTCCTTCCCGTTCTATTCCAGTTGTTTAACTCTCTTGCATGTGTGATCGTTCTGTATCATTTTCGTCGCTCGATGTTCTTGTTGACAATCGCCGCTTCGTGGTAGTTTGTAGTTCGTCGTCAGTCGCATCTTTTTTGCTGTGGCCTTCGTCGTCGTTGTCGCTGTCTTCATTTTCGTCACCGTTGTCGTCAGTCTTATGCGGTGTTGTTGGTTGGTCATCGTTGTTCACTTGATCGATATTGGTAACAGAGGTGGATGTTTGTTCTGGGTGTTGTTTTTGGCCAGCTTTATTCTCGTGTGCAGTTTTCTCGCCCTTCGGGTAGGTAACGAGAGAAGATTGATTGTCAATCGTGATGTATGAAGGCACTGTCTTCTCCATTCGCATGCGTACAACTCGCACCCCGTTCGGCACACCAGCAAAATAATTTTTCCAAACTTCGTTGCTGATGGAGATGACTTTGCCGTATTGTTCTAAGTGATCGGACATGGTGGTGTTGGACAGCTGCGGCGATAAGTCGTGGATCCTTATTGTGGTAGTAGGACCGTCCACGTAGATGGGGATGTAGTAGAACACACCGTTGCGTCCAAACGAGTGTCGAAGATGGTGCTCTTTTGCCAGACGGTTTGGTAATCCTGCGTTGTGCATTTCTATGAACACACAATTTTTTAGAGTATGCAGTTGGAGGTTCCTAACGTCGGACATATCGATTTTCACGAAATCCCGGAGGAACGCCTCCACCTGATCCGTTGAGGGACGCTTCGGCAGAACACTGAAGTCCACTACAAGAGTGTTCTTCCTGTACGAAGACATCTTGTTTTTGCAAAAGTTATCGCGACAGGTATGAGCTACGTGAAACACGTCTTTCGCGCACGAAGGGCGATTGTCAACTGAGACCATTTGTGTTTTCCGAAATCAGTTCTGGAGAAAACATTTACATCGCCATCTGCACCAGGAGATCCAACGTCGATGAAAGTGAATCGGTAACTAGCATCACTGGCTGCCATTAGTATGATGCTGTGGTAGCGCTGTAATTGAAAAGAAAAATATTTGATTAGAATATGTTACAATAGAGAAAGCGTAGCAATAAAAATGGTAAGGCACCAGGTGTGTTTGTTGAAATAGTCCAGCTTCATAAATAAATCTAGTTTATTCCAAAGAGCCCCTACCACTCTTTGAAATAACATTCATTGATGGCGCTGGTGGGGTATAGTGATTTTGAAACGCTTACACACAATTTGTACTAGGATCACTATGTTATAAAGTTTTAAAGGGTTTGTCACTCATTCTTGACAGCCTAGATATAGTTGAACTCGAATTCAGTCTTAAATCTCTTAGCAAAAAGCATTTCTACTATTTGAGGCCTTTTTGCAATCCAAGTCTGAAATTCCCATATTACGTCAAACGTCTAGATGTATGCCTTATTGACTTTTCATATCGAAATAAACTTATTCAATAAATAAATATATATAATAATAATAAATAATATTTATATTGCAAAAATGATTGATTCATATAGAAATCAATGCCAAAACATAAACATCAATCTATATTCATTCAAAAAAATAATTTTATATAAATACTTAAGGACTTATTATGTCGTTTGTCACATCTGTTTCAACTTTAACACTTTTGTAGATAATTTATCCTATTAATTCTGAATTCAATTGAAGCAATTTAATACTCCTTCTTTATTTTTATTCTGCAACCTAGTTTCAACTGTAGTTATGTCAAACAGTAGTTTGGTTGTGGATTATCATGGTTATATACCCATTATCAAAGTTACCACAAAGCCGAAAATTGATTACAGTCATCTCTCCCTTACTCGATATTGAAGGGACCATCGAGTTAGGGAGATAACGAGTTACAGAACACAAAACCAATGCAACTGCGATCCAAGGGACCATCGAGTTAGCCATGAAAACCAACTTTTACTATGGTTCTCTAACTCGATATCGAGATACGGAATATCGAGTAAGGGAGAGTTAACTGTATATGAAAAATGGAAAGTCCCTTCAAAGTTGATCGTTATGCATTTTTTCAGCTGCAATCGATAAATGAGCTACAAGTACTTGTTTTAAAGATATGAAATAAAAATTGTTGAAACAGAATGCAGTAATAATCAGATCTTCTTCCAAAAAACCATCAAAGTTACCCTGTTTATGAACTAATTGAGAATCACAGAAAACATACAGATTTTTTCTGATATTTTAGTGAATATTTTGGGATTCAATTTCTGGACAAATTGAGAATTACTACGGATAGCAAGAGATTCCTAGGATATTTCTTAACTAATTGAGAATAATTCATGGGCTTCATGGCAGTGCGGTTAGTGCGGTTTTTGTCAGGAATGGACGACCACTGGACGTTACATGCTAGTCCGTTGTCTAGTGTGGTGCTTCCTTCAAAGGGCAAATCGTCCACTGGATGCATTAACGTGTCGGTGTCTTTTAATTCCCATAATAGGAAGAACGCACTTCAACAGAAAAGTATTGCTGTTTGAATTTGAGATGCAAACCTTGACTAAACGTCCTCCGAATGCGGTAACATAAAACAATCAAAGGACACCTAGCAACAATTGTAGAAATCACCGCTGCCCTAGCAAGAAAAATCAATCTTTGACGTCGCATTTCTTGTGAAAAATCTTACCGCATTTGGTGTTCCCACATTTGATATTTGCATTTCAAATGCACACAGCAATAAACGCCTATCTCGATGGGTGGGAAATTTCTTGCAAGAAATGGCAAAGAAAAGCATTTTTCTTTGATCGCAGTACACAGTTGAAAAGAAATGTCAATTCAAATGGAGCTCACTGTAGAAAATTCAGACCAATTTGAAAAGTTAGATTCTTAGGTTATTTATGAAAAAATATTACAATTACAGAGAGCTCCAGGATTATTTTTAGTTTTTAAGATTATTGCTGAATTGTTGATGAATACTTTGGAGCTCTGAGAGAATGTCTAAACTTATTTGGAATATTGATCAAACGAGACATTCCAAGAATATTTTTGAACAAAGGGCCTCCCTTAGCAGAGTGGTTAGAGTCCGTGGCTACAAAGCAAAGCCATTGAAGGTATCTGGGTTCGATTCCCGGTCGGTCCAGGATCTTTTCGTAATGGAAATTTCCCTCGGGGATTCACTCCAGGAATTTCTTCGATAGTTTCAAGGATTCCTTCGGGGGTGTTCCTCAAGACCCCCTTGGAGATTTTTTTATTTTCAGGAATTCATCAAGGGATTTCTAATAGTAATTTCTCTTGGGATTTAAACCAGGAATTTTTCCGGGGATTTTCTCATAGAATTTTTCTAGGATTTTCTCCAGGATTTGTTGAGGGGATTTACTTGAGGAGCTCCTCAGGGAATTTCCTACCGAAACTTATTCTGGGATATCCTCCAGGAATTCTTCTGGGAATTTCGTCCGAAGATTTCCCCCAAAAACTCCCCTTCCTAAAGGAATTTCTCCGGATTTTCTTAAAAAATTTCTCCGGAGATTTTTTTATAGAATTCTAATTATAGAATAACTCCAGGAATTTCTCCGAGAATTTTAAATAGCAATTTCTCCGGAGATATTCGTCAAGACCTCCTTCGAGAAATTTCTCCAGGAATTTCCCAAGGGACTTCTAATAACAATTCCTCCGAGGATTTCGTCCAGAAATTATTTGGGATTTCATCCAGAATTTCCTTTGGGTATTTCATCCAAAAAAATCATAAGGAAATTTCTCCGGGGATTTTCTCCAGAAATCTGATGATTGGTTAGTTTTTATCTGCATTGCAGATACTGCTACCTAAATGCAAACAATAGGTGTTTACCAAAAACCTCCAATTCGTTTTGCTAGGCCTAGATGAGGCAAACAATATTAGAAAGCGACACTCTTTCTAGTGAAGCCAAGCGGTCAACACATTCTTTTAAAAAAAGTTAGATCAGTGATCAGTAAAGTTTTGAAATCTCTTCGGTGCCTAATAATTGGAAACTGTGAGGTGAGACTTGTTAGTCAAATGAGCCAGGTATTTTTATAGTGCTAGTTTTAAAACAGTTTCAGAATTCCGATAGCATCTACGGAAGAGTAGATTACATTGTGTAAGCAATTAGAAAAAAAAAACATAGGTAAGCGTGAATGAGAATTCGGTGATTTGATGGGATACTAATTTCGTTGTGGGACAGTTTCCCTTCAACGAAGGGTTTTTTTTGTACTCTCAAACCCTGAGCGTTAGAATCGCCCCGCGTATAGGTGCATTTACGCGCCAAGTGCTGCTCAAGTGAACATCCGGTGGCTTACGAGAGAGGTGAGCGGCAGAGAACCCCCTTCCTGCGAGTCGCGATCAACTGCCACCCCGACGCACGTCACTCGTACGTTCATCAGACGGACGAAGCCTTCAGTCAGGCGGCCCTGCAGATCTCACTCAACCGCGGCTACGCCAGAAGCGATCGCCGACGTTTGCTCGCATTTAAGGCCCAAGTAAAAATGGAGCAAATGTCAAAAGTGAAAAAGCAGTTTTCGCCGTTAAAATTGACAAATCGAAAAAAATAAAAACACACAGCTGTTTTATATCCAAAATAAAAAGGCTGTGTGTTTTTATTTTTGCCGATTTGTCAATTTTAACGGCGAAAACTGCTTTTTCACTTTTGACATTTGCTCCATTTTTACTTGGGCCTTAAACTCTCATCCCATCCGAGGCGACGATGCCTCTTCGCGCAGGGCGCGTGAACCCACTGTGCAACATCCCCTTGTTGCGTACCGTCGCCTATCATCTTGACGCCGGCAGTGCAACGCATCCGTCGCACGCCACCTATTGAGACCACCTCATTACCACAACAAAATTTGCACCGAAACTGTAAGTCTAGACAATAAGGATAGATAGATCTTTGAGCTCAAAGTAGGGACTTATTTGTACGTCAATGAATCCAATGCTGTAATCCCCTACCATACTTATAAAGGTCCAAATATAACGCTTACCTCGCTAGATTGTTTTAAACTTTCAAAATTAAATGTTAAATGTCTATTTTAATTCAGGGATCTTTTTTTTTATTTTCTATTCGGTTGAGCTTCCGTTTGGGTTTGTTGAAGAATACGAAGTGTTTGAGCCACTTGATTAACTCGCCCTTAGGCAGAGTCTTAAGCCGGACCTGAGAAAGCGTCAGCAGTCTCTCTAACCCGAGAGTGGCGCTTAAGCTGCTGTACGTTGTGTGCGCGACACAATCGTTACAAATTGATTCAAACCGTTACAAACAAACAAGACGGAATGGGTGAGTGACGAACTGACAACATGAGCGGGTGAGTTCTTTAACAAGGACAGGGTCAAAATCAAGGGGCCCATATAGCCGTAGTGGTAAACGCGCAGCTATTCAGCAAGACCAAGCTGAGGGTCGTGAGTTCGAATCCCACTGGTCGAGGATCTTTTCGGGTTGGAAATTTTCTCGACTTCCCAGGGCATAGAGTATCTTCGTACCTGCCACACGATATACACATGCAAAAATGGTCATTGGCATAGGAAGCTCTCAGTTAATAACTGTGGAAGTGCTTATAAGAACACTAAGCTGAGATGCAGGCTCTGTTCCAGTGGGGACGTAATGCCGAAAAGAAGAAGGGTCAAACTCTAAACAACGGAGAACTTACAATTGAAGGATTAGGAATTGCTTGTGGTGGAGCTACAAGCCAAATTATGGGACCAACGGTTACAGATTGGAGGGTGGAGTCCCAAAATTCCAGAATTCTCCGAAATCGATTTCTTACGAGGAATCAAATATTTCGAAAACTTCTATGTTTCTATGCGCTCAAATGCGCCCTACTTCTGAAGTAGGGTATTTTGCATGGATTCCGAGAAAAATCGAACTTTGGCGAAATGCATTTTCTAACAATTGGCCGAACATACAATAATGTGTGTGACAGCCTTTTTACTGCATTTCAGCACTCGGCACACATACCCTCTTTTATTGTCAGCACGGTAAAAACTTAGAAACGGTTCTTCACTGAAACTTGTAGGTCGTGTTACTTCCAGCCTAGATGAGACCCCCGTCTCCAAGTGTAGCATTCCTGCTACGCATTAGACATAGGATTTTTCCAAATCGATTCCAAATCTAAATCCAAATTAGCACAATCTGCTTACCAGATGTGTACGCTCATTATCACGGTCATAAAACAGTAACGTTGGTTATTTTGAATTTGATGCGCTTGCGACCTTTACCTGCAGACGCTGTATTATTATTGTTTATTACTCACGTAGAGAGACCGTTAAGCATGTCTCATGGTTATGCCGAATTGCAACCTTTGCAAGGGCGTCACCCGAGCTATGTTTATGATGCCTCACTCGGGTTATTCCAAATATTGTCTATAAACTGTCTGTGTGAGGTAACGTAAACTTAGGTAAATTCTAGTGGTAGAAAACTTAGATATAAGCTAACGAGAAATACATTATTCACTTTTTCTGAATCCAGATACAGTCGTGAGTAGTCTTCATTCTTGATGACAGTCGTGATATACCGTGGCGAAGTTCTAATGAAACAGATGTGATTAGCAGTGATGTTATTTGGCGAACCGCGACTAAGTGGCCAATGACCTGCCTTCTCCAGAAAAAATAAGTTCAGCGCCACGAAACAAAGTGTTCGTACAGAGTCGTGCAGTAATAAGTGCTAAAATGGGTTGGTTCACATCAGATAACTACATCACGAACCAAGTGGAAATGAACACCACGGAAATGAGAATCCTAGTAGGCGCGTGTGTGATAATTGTATTCGTGATTATTGCGTATCTACTGCTGCGTTTGCATAGCAAGTACATGAAAAAGGGGATCAAAAACGTGGTTCAACACGAGATCCAACTGAACAATGTAAGAAGTTTGTGATCACTAAGAACAACATAACTATCGCGTGTGTTGCTATATGAACATAATGAATCGTGAAAATTGTACACATGTTTTACTCAGTGTGTGATATGTGGGGCTGTTTACCTATAATCGTAAGCACAACAACTACCACGACCCCGTCAACTACAATCGAAGAAACGCAGAGTAACGTTTTGAGCACGGACGTTAATCGTGTAAATAAGCTAGTGGAAAATAGTGAAACTGTCGAAAATCATCTGATATTCGTGATAGCAACATTGACATTAATAATTGTGTCAACAGTGATAATTAGCGCTGTTTGGTACAGACGCAGACAAAAGAAGAAAAGAAGTAAAAAAACCAAATTGATTAAAATAGTCGTTTTGATGGCACAACAGTCCGTTCTAACGGACACGTCAACAGTCAGGGGCGAACGGTCAGCGGTCAATGACCACCCTGAGAACGCATCACAATTCCAGGGCGAACAGTCACAAGACACCCTGAAGACTCATCAATTACCAGGGGCGAACGGTTGCCAGACACCCTAAGAACGCATCACAAGTCCAGGGCGAGCAGTCACCAGACACCCTGACGAAACAGCACACACCCAGGGGCGAACGGTTACCAGACACCCTGATGAAAATTTCAAGCCTCAGGATAAGTACCCATCAACAAAGATGATAATAAATAAATAGAAAATGTAGATTTATAGTTTTTCCATGGTCAAGTGGTTTCGGTAAATTATTTGAAACATTCTGAGTAGGTAGATCGCTTAACAGGCGATGTGTTCAATTCTTGGTCGAATGAAAGAAATGTGTTGTATGCTTGGGCAAAACGTGTGATTTTTCTTCTAAATGAGCAGATTAAGTTTTATCGAGGATTATATCTCCAAAGAGTTTACAAACCTCCGGAAAAGCGTCAACAAGGCCAAAACCCTTGAGACGATAACCTCGAAGGAAGAAACTTTAGGAAATTTATTCAGCGAGTATGTCAGTCTTTTGAAGTCAAGCAAGAAAGAATTTGAACAAAAAGGCACTTGGAAAGCGCATTACGAAACTTATGAAATAACGAAGACGAAATTTGAAGGATGCAGACAACTTTTATCTAAAGCAATTATCAGTTCTAGAACACCAAAATATAAGTTAAAAACTATTGCAAAAACTATCATATTCGTTAATCGTTTAGCGCCTCCAAAAGTCTGCCCACCAAAAATTCAATTTAAAACAGTCGCGAGACTAAGCATACTCCTGAAGCGTTTTTCACCCTCAACCTCTCAAATTCCTCGTCCTCCAAAAATTAAATTCAAATCGTTAGCAAAACTTATCGTATTATTACGACGGTATAACTTTCCGACAGTGTTCGCAGACGCTCAAATTATCAGATTCAAAACACTTGCGAAGCTAATCATCTGGTTAAACCGATTCAACAAAATGACTGATTTTGACATTAAAACGGCTCCTGCATTAGTCCAGCCATACAATGGAGATGCAGATGGCCTAGAAGCATTCGTCGATTCAGCAAATCTTCTAAACGAATTAGTCAAAGCTGATCACAAACCTTTGGCAGCAAAATTTTTACGAACAAGACTAACGGGTAAGGCAAGGCTTGGCTTACCCGAAACGGCCAATACAATTGAACTGATTATTGACAACGTGCGAGACCGTTGCCAAGAAAAGATCACTCCGGACAGCATTATCGCGAAAATGAGGAACGTCAAACAAAAACAGTCCGTTCAAACACTATGTGATGAACTGGAAAACCTTACGGCAAAATTAAAATCCGTGTATTTAGGTAATAAAATACCGGATGATGTGGCGTCAAGTATGGCCAATAAAGCCGGAGTAGATGCCCTCATAAACGGTGTCACTAATAGTGATACAAAGTTAATTTTAAAAGCCGGAACTTTCAACAACATTAGGGATGCCATTACAAAAGTTGTGGAGAACTCAAATTCTCCTAGCCCGCCAAATGCAGAAATTTTTCACACTTTCCAGCAGAGGTAGGAATAATTTCAGCAACAATTTCGGTAGAAATGACTACCAACGAGATTTTCACGGAAATGCAAGAAACTTTCAGAGTAATCATCAAAGGCCAAACTACAACCGAGGATATGGTCAAAATTCTAGAAGACAGTATTTTAATCGAGGTTACAACAACAACAATCATAACCGTAACTACGATTCCCAGAACGAGAACCGTAGCCGCAACTATGATAATCGCTATCGTAATCGCAATAATAATGCTGATAATAGACGTTACGATAATAACAACCGTAACGACAATAATAGCAGTCGAACTAGTGAAGGCCAAAACAGAAGTCGAAATGTGTATTACGCGGAAAACGAGCAAACGTCATCGGCCCGTCCCCAGCCGGAGACGAACGCACCCACCGGGGTTGCTCAACCAAGAGCGTAAAAGTTTTCAATTTAGACATAAATTACACTAATTTCGTTACTCTGAAACTAGAGATGTGTGACAAGTCATGCACTCTAATAGTCGATACGGGAGCGGATGTTTCGTTAATCAAAGAAAACATCCTACAACCACAACCAATATATACACAAATCATAAATGTATGATTAACGGAGTAACTAGTGGACAAATTGAAACCATCGGTATTTCACACACAAATATCCTAATGAACGGCGTTAAAATCCCACTCAATTTTCAAGTTGTCGATAAAGAATTCCCTATTGCAACAGATGGAATTCTTGGTCGAGACTTCCTGGCACACTATGGTACCAAGATTTGTTTGAAGACATGGCTTTTGACTTTCGATTACCAAAATAAAACCTTTGAAATTCCGATCGAGGATAAATTCGATAGCAAAATCATTATCCCACCCAGGTGTCAAATAATTAAGGAAGTAGATATTGAAGGAGCCACCGAAGATTGTGTCATTATTGGTGATCAAATGGACCCTGGAGTTTTCTATTCTAATACTATCGTAAGCCCAACATCGAAATATGTTCAAATTGTCAATTCGAAAGAACAACCTGTTACAGTTCACGTTACTGCCTTCAAACCAAAATTGATACCACTACGAAAATTCGAGTTCAAAACGCAACCACGTAAGGTTAATCGTAAAAAGGAAAGGTTGCAGAAATTATCCGATGAAATAAGTTTAGAGATTTACCCAGAAGCAAAGGAAAAGTTGAAGGAACTTGTTTC
>NW_018735960.1:31557-65799 GCF_002204515.2 Aedes aegypti
ACTGGTTTTCTGGCTATAGAGTTTTCAATTCAAATTTCTCATCAAAGTAGTCTATGAAACACTTTTAGAGCTTTGAAAAATGCGTAATTTGATGAGTGAAGAAACTCACTATCTGCTTCCGTTTAGGAGTTATTGTTGTTTTTCTCTCAAAAACATGCCTACTTTGATTGTGAATATCTCTGATTGGGGCAAACATAAAAAATATCTTTTGACGGCATTCAAAGACAAAATAAAATTGTATATAATATCAAAAAATTACAGATGTGTTATTTTTGTAACTCTAATAAAATGCCTTGAAAAACGAAGGATTTTAAGCAGAAAAACTTCAATAACTTTTGAACTAAAATAGATATCATCAATATTTTTGCATGAAAATTTTGCGTTTTGTTAAGTTCTTAAAGTCGTTCATAGACCGCTTTGACGAGAAAGCTGAAATAAGAAAGATAGGGCTCTAAAACTATTTGAAGATTTTCATAGTGTGTATTTCTTTATAATTTTGCATTTTGAGCATGAAAATTAAATTTTAGACAAAAATGATCTTCTACAAAATTGTTTCTAAAAATGTAAGCTTACATACAGTGTCATTTGAAACTAGGGTGGTCCACAATATCACACATATCATGAAATCAACTTTTTATATGCAAAAATACTGGTATATGCTCTTGGACAAAGCGATAGAACTTGAAATTTTGATCAACTTTGCCAAAAAAGTTTTTCTGTAGCTCAAAATTTATCCAATCTAGGGCATTTTTTCCTAATCATCGCAGGGTGGTCCAATAAAAATAAGTTTTTCAACTCTAGTTATTTTAATATTATTTTCTCGTAAAGTTGTCTATGAACGACTTTTAGAACTTAACAAAACACAAATTTTCATGCAAAAATATTGTAAATATCTATTTTAGTTAAAAGTTATTAAAGTTTTTGTGATAAAAAATATTTGACTTTCAAGACGTTTTATTAAAGTTGCAAAAATAACACATCTGTAATTTTTGCTATAATATACAATTTTATTTTGTCTTTTGAATGCCGTCAAAAGGTATTTTTTATGTTTGCCCCAATCAGAGATATTCACAATCAAAGGCATGTTTTTGAGAGAAAAACAACAATAACTCCTAAACGGAAGGAGAAAGCGAGTTTCTTCACTCACCAAATTACGCATTTTTCAAAGCTCTGAAAGTGTTTCATAGACTACTTTGATGAGAAATTTGAATTGAAAACTCTATAGCCAGAAAACCAGTTTTGTTCGGACCACCCTATGTCACCGTAGGAAAAAAGCTCTAAATCGGTCAATTTAAGAGATACAAAAAATTTGTTTGGCAAAGTTGCTTGAAATTGAATGGTCTACAACTATGCTGAAGCTTGTATAATATAATTTCTACAAATAAGAAAGTTAGTTACACAATTTCTATGAAAATGTGGTCCACCCTAATTTTCAATAAAACCAAACAAAGAGCTCAACTAATACAAACAACTTTGTAGAAGACCGTTTTTGTCTAATGTTTCATTCTAAAGCTCAAAATGCATCTTTCCGCGTAAAACTGATTCCTGGACCACTGTGCGATTGTAATGCAGTTTTCAAGGAGCTGCTTGGATTATGTAATTATCAAGGATTCTCAATGGTATTGAGAAGTTTACATGGAATGGATTCTTAGTGGTTCTCAAAGCATAATCAGGAATTCTTGGATTTGAATTGCAGAGAATTCAGGTTTGCAAACGAGAACACCTTTATCTTTCGGTCGGGTTTCAAACGTGTCAGATTGATTTTAACCCTTAAAATCCTGAGACGAACCTTAAATTTTTAAATGCCCACTATTCAGAGACTAATAGATCAATAAATTTGAAACAAATTTTGTAGTATATGCGGTTAGTTGGTCTTATAATTCTTGGGTGAGACATTCCCCTGACCTTTGAATAGTAGCAGAAAAACGTGGACACGAGGGGTCCAGAATTGGCCTCAAACGGATATCTCAACATCTAAATGAACTAGAATATTGGTGTCTTCGACAAAGCTGTTCAGCAGATCAAGGGCTATCTGGCGTTGAAAATTCTGATTTGAAATTCATGTGCTAGTTGGCGCTAGCAAAATTAAATCTTCAATCTTCTCTACCTTAAGATTCTTATCAACTAGAAGGTTGATATCTTTGGCAATGATATTCAGCAGATTGAACGCTATCAGGATGTGAAAACTATTGGCGCCAATCTATGGCCGACCGGAAATTATTACCAATGCATTACTCAAACAGTCATAAAGTACGCCATAGCCTTAAGCTGACTATCCAAAAAAAAAAACATATTGCATATTGTTGCTGATTTGCAACGGTCATGCGTCCAATCATGTTTTGAATAACCATTCCAAATTTGGTAATAATTTTCGGTCGACCATACATTGGGTCAATATTTTTCACCTCCAGATAGCCCTCAATCTGTTGAATATCTTTGCCGAAGTCACCAACCTTCTAGCTGATAAGGATCTTGAGGCAGAGAAGATTGAAGATATCTTTTTACTAGCGCCACCTAGTGGATGAATTTCCAATCAGACTCTTCAACGCCAGATAGCGCTTGATCTGCTGAATAACTGTGCCAAAGATACTTACCTTCTAGCTGATAAGGATCTGAGGAATAGGCAATTGCAGGCAATTGTCACTAGCGCCGCCTAGCTGATGAATTCTCAATCAGATTTGTTCGCTGAAAACCTAATCGATTGGTCACCACCAGATCCGTGCTTTTGAAAATTTAAAGTTTGGCTTCGATTCATCTTCACCTTTATTTTGAGACGCTAACAAACTTCACACAACAAAAAAACACAGCCTCTAACTCTTGAAAAAGGTTAAATATATAACATGTCTGCAGTAGTTCCGAGAGATTTTCAAGATGTTTCCTGAATATTAGAACTCAAATTTCTGACAGGGATCCTGAGAGTTCCAAAAATAACCCACTTTCCACTTTCTATACTTCTTCAGATACATTTGTGGTATCTCTGTTGAGATTTATGTAGAGCCCTTTTTGGAGACATCTGTACGCTTGAAAGCTGATGAAACGCTGCGTCTTTTTTAGAATGCATCCAACATTTTTGTAAGCGTTATATGAACAGGTTTCATGATGCACTTAAACGTATTAACAAGATCTTTCATAAAAGAAATTCGTTTATACATTTCCTAATTCCATAAGATGGGCTGCAAATGTTCTGTAAACTGGTTATGGGGTTGAACAAACAGACAAACTTTAAATCAAAGCATTTAGTTCTGGTGGAACTCAAACCCACAATTCCGTATAAACTATTTCACAGAACAAGTTATGAATTTGTGGTTTGTTTAGATTACAAGGACACTCCAATAAGTTCGGGTGTTAAAAGCTAGACCAGACAATCTAATGTTCCTTTTTCTAGTTTTCGAGGGTCCCTAAAGAATTGGTGATGCAATGGATTCTCAGAGTTCCAGTAACTCCAATCGTAGCTTTAAAGATTCTAGAAGTTGTTAACAATAGAGTTTCTAAAAACTTTAATTGAACTCAATGGGATTCTCAGAACTTTTTAAAGGTTTACTAAGCTTATCTGATAGGATTATACGGATTCTGAGGTCCATTATCGACCAGAATTGGAAGAATTGGACAGATATGGAAATGAATACAATCTAATTATGCTACATATCAAATCGCATCAATTTCAATAACATGACATTGACCTTAGACTACATTGGCAACACGCGGTGCTAGTCTGCAGCCTGTTTCATACATATCAATGAAAAGTGTACTACTAAGCAAAAGCGAAATTTCATCAACTTCAAATCTCTCAAAATCCCTCAACTATCCATGTCTTAAAATAATACAAACACTGACTAATGGCTAGCTTCATGGTCGCTTCCGCGGGTTCGAACAATGAGCAACGTTCATGGCCGTTTGCGCTGCTCGCTTTACCCCTCAACCCGTTTCAGAAACCAAGAAATTTATCCATTTATAAAAACATACATCTTGAAACCCGAAAACTTCTACGCTTCCCTGACGAAGCAATTTTGACCCTCAACCGGTAATGGGTGGCGATGATCGCTAAACAAGGCGGGAACTACGATCGATCGCACCAATCGCTATACGGTTGAATGCACATCTTCACCTACAGTGTTGAACATCTTTTTCGATTTTCCATACAGAATGCCCAACTTTGGTTGGCTAGGTCTCAGTTTTCCATAAACCGATTTAAATTAAAACTTCACAGCGAGTCGTTTATAACTTGAATTTTAATATGTCTTTCTGATTAATTTTTCCAATCTCGAATCCAAAGGTAACAAAAATTTGACCAAATTGAAATTTTTGAAGAATCTTATCTGAGAATATGAAAGTCCTGCACAAAAAATGTTGTTGATGTCGTCTAAAACTAAAACTCTGCGGAAGATACCATGAAGCTATTTTTTTAAATGTCACCTATTGAAATGAGTCACAAAAATTCAATTTTAGTCAATATTAGGAAAAATTAATCAAAAATATCTTTTAAAACTCAAATAGGTCTAGAGAAGTGTAAAAATTTTTATTCAAATCGTTGCATAAATAATTCGGATTTAACTATCCAAAGTTGACCATTTTGTATGGAAAATAGAATAAGTTGCAACTGTATTGTTCAATAATGTACCCGCCTCCCAATCGCATTGTCCAATTAGTAATTTTAACAAATTCATCGACAAGACCAATCACGGTCATCAATTGCGCTGATTCTTCATTTACTTACTTGTAGTTCTGGTTAAAGGTATCCGCCTTGATGGCCACATTGTCGTACTTGTTGAGACTTTGCCGGGCCCAGTAGTACGAGTACTCCCGGTCCGAGTAGTGCTCGTTGAAGCGACACTTGAGCGTCACATCCTCCCCCTCCCGGGTGTCCATGGTTTTGTCCGCTTGGGAGGCCAGGACCAGGGTTGACACTATCACCAGCGATAGCAGCCATCGTGATGCTGTAATGGGAATGAAAGGAACGGGGAATATGTGGTTAGCGAAAGTGCTTACTGAAGTAGAGTCAGTAGATTGATACCCGGTTTGCCAGATATGGGTGACCTCCAATATCTGATCTTATGATGTTGACACGTACGTTAAGAACATGAAAATGCTGCGAATCACGGAATGTAAACATTATATTCTTGAAAATGATTTCGTGATTCAAGAACTAATGCCGATTATAATTATAATTTCTATATGTTCAGGTGGCCTTAAAACTAATCAAGGTTAATAAACAAATTATATACCTTCTGGGTCATCGTAACTCACATAATTTTGGGCATAATTTTATGCAATCTTGGACGGTATCTTAATAACTTAGACGGATTAAAATCTCCGATAAATTATTTTAATAACATTAATATCACTACATCTAACAATGTGTTGGGTAAAATTCACTCAGAATGTTCAGCAGTATTCTACAGAATCTTAGCCAGTCTTCACATCGAATCTGGGACATAATTGTCAGTAAATACTGGGTAAAAATAAAATTCTAGATACCGATTCCTGAAGGGTATTGAAGGATCAGATTTATCACAAATACCATGGCAAGATTATAGATTAAATCTTGCGAGAGATTTTGACGGATTGTTATGCACAATTCTCTCTTTATCTTTCGCAAGATTCCTTCTAGACTCTGGACAGTATTCTCTTAAAATCTTCAGCGGGATTTCTACAGAATTCTGAGAATGGTTCTCACAGATCGCTGAAAATGATTTTATAATAATAGGTTAGATTTAGATAGATTTTATGCTGCAAGATATCAGAATTAAAAGCAAGGCTCATAACAGGGTGTTCAAAAGATTCGAATATAATTTCATCGTTGTGTAGGTGCGCACCATGTGCATTCTGTGTATTTATTGGTGTCAGCTTTAGCATCGTATATAGGCTAACCGACGCGCATGATGTCGACTTGCTGTCATGTTTTGTTTGTTTACCGCGCACGATGAGAGAGTAGCGCGACGTTGTAGTAAAGTTGGTTACGAGAGGTGAGCAACTCAGTGACATATTCCGGCAGTTGAAATCCCACGGGGTGAAGCGGAATTTCATTTATACCACCATCCGTCGGTACTGGGAGACCGAGAACCGTGTGAGATCCGGGCTGCTGCGTTCGGTGAGGACGCCAAGCCATCAAGGTGCTGAGCGAGCGGATTCGCCGAAAAGTGAACCGCTCGAACCGGAAGACCGCTGCTGACCTGGATGTGTCGATCGGACTGCTCACGCCATCATGACGAAGGACCTGGGATACAAGCCGTTCAAAAACGCAAGGTACACGGAGGCTACAACAAAAAAAAGGCTGGACAGAGCCAAACTGATACTTTCGTGGCACGCAGGTCAAGAGTTCATTGTCTGATGAGAGACTCTTTGTCTTGCAACAGCACAGTGTCCAAAATAATCGGCTGTTACAAAAACTCTGTCGAAGACCCCAAATGCCAGAAATGCTTCGTTGCCGATTTATTAATTTTGTCCCTCCAGGTTTATTCCAAGTATGTTCAACTTAAAATCTACCGAAATGTCACTTATTCTTAAGATTTTGAGTCCCTTGATTCAGACTTATTACTGAGTAGGATTCGTAGCAGTGTAATAAGAATTCTCCCTGAAGAAGACTCGGATTAGAGTCGAAACGTCGGGAAAAAAAAATAAAACAGACGTTTTGATTACCCAAGACAGCAGCGTTGGAACTAGTAGCTACGATTCCTACAAAATTTCGTCATCGAAAATCAGTAAAAACTTATGAGTTTTGGAAAAAAAATGTTCTCGGATTTTTTTGCAAGAAACACTCTTGACGTTTCCCCAAGAGTTCCGATGCATATTCGGTTTTTCTATCTGCTATTTTAAATGAATTTATTCAAAAACTCATCTACAGTATCTCCTCAGCATTGTTTTAAAAATCCTTTAGGGTTTAATTCAAGAAATCTATGGAGAACTCTTCCAGGAATTCCTCAATCAATTTTATCGGGAATTCTTAACCAAGAGCTTTCACAAATTTCTCTAGGTTTTCCTTCATCATTTCATCCAAAGATTACTCAAAACATTTCTTGAGTTCTCTCCAAGTAAAATCCCCAGGGAAGTTCATTTAAAGTTTAGTATCACCCTCTTCTTGGCATTAACGTCCCCACTGGGACAGAGCCTGCTTCTCAGCTAGTGTTCTTATAAGCACTTCCACAGTTATTAACTGAGAGATTTCTTGCCAAAGTTGCCATTTTCGCATTCGTATATCGTGTGGCAGGTACGATGATACTCTTTGCCCAGGGAAGTCAAGGAAATTTCGATTACGAAAAGACCCTGGACCGATCGATTCGAACCCAGACACTTCAGCATGGCTTTGCTTTGTAGCCGCGGACTCTAACCACTCGGCTAAGGAAGGCCTCAATGAGGTTTAGCATCAGCAACATCTATATCAATTATTCCAGTTATTCCTCTGACCATTCTCTCAGCAATTTTTTTTAGAGATTCCATGTGATTTCAAAAAAAAAGTTCTGTATATTCTACAGGATGCTATCTAGGGATTTGATAACTTATTTTACTTTAATAAGTATCTTGGCAAACTGTCTAGGAATTATTCAAGAAACCTCGAATTCATCAAGAAATTTCGCAAAACTTTTATCAAAAGTTATTTACAAATTAATTTAGAAATAACACCAGCAATTTTGGAGTTATTTCTTCCATAGTTCTTGAAACATTCTTTTTGACATTACTTGAAGTCATCACTGTAAAAAATCCAGAATAAATTATATAAGGATTTCCTTGGAAAATATCTCAAAGGGATCCCGAAGGAATTCTTAATCCTCAAAAGCTCCGGGACGAGCCTTCAATTTTTCCTTTTTTCTCATTTGCCAGCATTTGGAGACTAGTAGACCAATTGAAATGAAATAAATGTTGAAGTGAATGCGTCAGTTGGTCTTACAATCCTTGTTTCAGTGACCCCAGGACCCCACCCCTTTGTTTTAGAGTTTTCGTGTATTTTTCCAAAACAAAACGCCAGCATCATATTTTATTCAATCATGTGTATCGCAAGATCCTGATAAGCTAGAAGGTTGGGGTCAAGAGACTTTTTAACTTAATATGAAAACGGTAAGTTGTTGGTCTGTTCCACAAAATTGTTCAATTTCAGAAGTCACATAAATTTGCAGAACACACCAACTTTCAACGACTTACCGTTTTTGAATTAAATTAAAAAGTCTCTTGATTACTTACTTTTGTCTTTGAACAACCCTCTGAAACTCTATGTAAAATGATTGCAACGTAATAATTCGTTACAGACAAGACTTCAAGTTATTTGTTAGTTCGTCAACCAATTTCAGCCAATGTTTGTTTGTTTATTTCAATCAATGTTTTTAACACTTCAGTCGTCGCGCTGGTGTATTTTGTACAACACTGTGAAAAAACCTCGCTTTTTATTCACAAACAGCAGCGTGGTGGTTCTGACTGGTGGCAAACCGACGACGAACTGGAAGGTTAAACGGTTTTCATTTTTGATTTTTTTTTAACCATTATGCCTGAATTCAAGATATGTCGAAGAATTATTATGTTATCAAAAATTGCATTGCAAAAACAATTCGTATTCAATAACCTGTACTTATAACTAATTAAAGCTGAGTATCAGGCTTAGCTCCGGTAGGGACGTTACGTCAGGAAAATGAAGAATGATAAGAAGAAGAGTATACGTAACCTTGTTTTTCTTGATAGCCTCTAAATTCTACATGTTGAGTGCTATCGATGGTGAAAATTAATTCTACTACCTAAAACCAAGATGGCTGCTAGATTTTTATTGCTCAAAATAATTACTCTTATTCTTCACTCGACGCGAATAAAGCACCAACGATTGAAAACTTGTTTTTTTGTTGTTACAAAAAATAATGGATGCATCGATTGCCCTCGCCATATACGTCAAAATCGTAAAAAAGATTTAGAAAATCGTTCATTTCATAGGGTAATACCATTGCTCACTGGTTTTTGTAGCCTATCTTACGCAATTTTTCCTCAGCTTTCTAATGGTGATCGCAGAATTTAAAACGAGCGGTGCGGTAATGGTGAAAATCGATTTTCTAAACAATATTCAAGATGAAAAAAGATGAAAATTTTTTTTTTGACTTCAAATGAAAGTTATATCTTTGTCTATACAATGCCACTAAGTTTGCTATGTGTTCCAAGGGAAATATGAGACATATCACGTGAAGAAATACAAACTGTGTAGCCAGCTGGCGTACGAGGGGTCCATAAATTTGAGAAAACCGTAAGGGACCACCTTAAGTTTTTAATCGTAAACTAGCGATCAGTGACATAAAATTGGAATTCTAAAGATGGGTGCCGATGGCGGCCTGGTTTCAGCGAGAATTGCTCATCTAGATCTTGAAACACACTTTGAAATATACTTTGGAGTGATTTAGAGAAAACCAATCCAGGTTGATATTTTGAAGGTATCTTCTTGGAGGAGTTTCTTAAAGATGCCCTTTAAAAAATCTGTAAAATAGTATCTGTAGAAAGCATTGGATAAACACTCAACTGATTTCTGTTTTAAATTTCTTGGGAAAATCATGGAAAATACATACAGCAATACCGGCAGGGATAATTGTCGTAATGTAACGAGAATAAAAAAATTCTAAGAAATATTCATAGTGAAATGACAGGTTGGATTCTCTCCATATGAAAACTTCCTCATCCTCCTTAAATATGCCCTTCTGAAACTGTTATCTTCTTTAACTCATAATAAAAAAGGACACGCCTATTTTCTCGATTCCAGTTTTCAAAGCATGCTCTCTTTTTGGATTTTATTTGTTCTCTTTTTGGTTTCTGTTTAGGCTTTTTTGTCTCTTTTTTCAGGCATCTTCGTTTTTTCCTGCTTTGTATTTTGTATGTTTGTTTATGTTATGTTCTGTATGTTCTCTTTTGGTTCTCTTTTGGTTACTGCTTGGTCTATTTTTTGTCTCTTTATTAGCATAATGCATCAAAAGCTTTTATTCTTGATTCACTTAGTGGCTTAGTTGTTTTTTTTTGTTTCTGTATTCTTATTTTGGGCTCTTTTTGTGTTCTTTATTGGTTCCTGTTTGGGTCTATGTTTGTCTCTTTTTCAGGCAATGAATTCCTATTCTCAAGTCACTCAGTCGTTACCAGTCCTGCTATGTAGATTGGGGCTAGGCACGTGTGAAACTTCCACGTTCTATTGTTCAACGTCTTACGTGGATTTGCAGTTATAGCAAGACACTTTCTGCTTGTGCAGAACTCTGCCTATGAAAGAATACCAAACGACGACGCTGGAAGTTCTCAGGCATTATTTTGTCGTCGTCTCGTGTAGAGGGCACTGGCACCTGTTTCAGTTCCCCAGTGGTGGCGCAACAAAAGCGTAAAGTAACTAGTGGTTGGATAAATTGAAAACTTTTTCTCCTGAATCTTTCTTTTTCTTTCTTGCTAAAATATACAATCTCTTCACCAGCAGCAGCAAGAAGAACTCGGCAGGTCGATGTTATGATGCATGAAACGTTAAGACCCCACCCGCCGCTCGCGTTACTTTCGCATGCATGCATAAGCATAAGACAAAAATTGCCGGGCAAAACCTAAGGCAAGCGCAAACAAGAAAGCAGCTTTGGAAACGCTGATGTATGTCGTGTATTTTTTCTTTGCTTTTTTTGCAGTATTCCTGTGCGTTTGTTTTCTGCGGTCATCCTTTTGCACAGTTCACCGTTTGCACATAAGAGAGGGTATGACCCCGGTGAAGATATGGTCGGGCCAAGAGGGCAAACGTAGCGCACCACTAACTCGCAATACAATGTGGCTTGTAAGCTTTTTTCCAGGCGGTGGGTGGCTGCGAGAGTGATGCATAGTGAGTTTGAAAAAAATATTGGGGATTCAAAGAAATTCATCAACGCCAGAACGACGCCACATGAACGTGTAATTGTAATATATATTTTATCGTTTATTTTTTCATAAGAACTTCATGCTTGTTGAACCCTTTCTTAGATTTAATGGATTCTATATAAATTTTCACAGAACCTTCGGGAGGTCCAAATGATCATATTTAAGCAATGTTATTATGGTAATCGCTCCATTTGATATTTGAAATGTACCAGGAACATGATCAGAATCAATATCAGCATAAGTAACCAATTGGCTACGAAGGTGACTAGAGTCGGTTTGGACCAAGTCAATCGTAGATGGGTTTCTAGAAGAAGAAAAACAAATAGAGCTATCAGGGCACTGAATTGAGAAATATCTTGAAGATCACTCGTCAAATAAAATTCTGCCGTTGGAATTACTTTGAGAATTATTCCGTGGCCGAAAAGTTGGCATAAAGTTGCCAATGACAAATAATTTTGACTTATTGCGAGTCAATTTACACAAGTCAGTTTGAAGCAAATTAAATTGCTACCCAGTGCATTGAAAGGCAAATAAATGGGCAGCTATAAAGTATATTTGTCAATCTGTGTTTCAACAGAAACACCTAAAGTTCCAAAAACTTTGGTTTCGGATGACAAAAAAAGTTGATGTTTATACCCCTATAAATGATAATAGCAACTGCACCATATGCTCCATCCAGTCGATCATTACGATAAACAAAAAAGTTTGGATCTTTTTTGAGTTAAGATCTAGGTTTCAAATTAGTTTCAGAAATCTGTATGTTATTAGCTGTTAGAAAATTTAACAGCTTCTTTTTACCATTCAAAGAACTAGCGTTCCAATTGAAAAAAAAAAAAATATGTGGATCCATTAGTGAAACGTAATCCAATAACAACTTCATAATCAAATCTGTGGAAGTTCTCCAAAAACCATTAAGCTGAGAAGTAGGCTATGCCTCAGTTGGGACGTTACGTTAAATAGAAGGAGATAAAGAACCATTATCAGCCAGACGGCGACCATAAAATTGTATGGCAATAGATACAACTCTGAAGACCTCCTAACCTCCAATTTAAAGTTAATCAAATATGTACAACATTAATTTCAGAAGCACTCTCAATCGCTGTGATTTGTTTTAACGACTTTATATGTTGATTTAAAAAAGTACAAACTTCGCCAACACAAAAACAACCATTTCAGCTCTTTACAATTTTGTTCCTTCTGCCTTCCGCGGGCATGCGATCCATAAAAGTTGTCCGGGAAATTGCATCAACGATAATAAGTTTACGTCATATTTACAGCCGAAATAATTCCACTCGGTAATGTAATTGCGCGATTCCGGATAAAACTCTCGTGCCCGAGCTTGTTCCACTCTTCAAATTCGACTTCTTGAAATGTGGCGGAGGTGGAGGTCTGCTGCTGTTGTTCTGTCATTTTCCAACATCATAACCCCGCGTGGTTGTTTTCCACACGCTCGTGCAGCTCGACCTCAAGAACATTTGAGGAGCAGAACCTGTGGCACCATGTCATACAAAAGCTTCTCGGTAGGACATGCAGATGAAAAAAAGTAACAACATGGCTCCATCAAGACAATGAACCACGCGCGAGCAAGCTTGGAGACGACGACGACGACGGCCCCTTCTTGACCGGATGATGACGGTGGTTGTACAATACCGGTCCACGACTCCAGGGCTGGTACAGCTTCAGCAATTTTATTTAGCGATTTGTACAGAGATTTGTTGTGGCATACTTCTAGGCAACTCCGTCAGGTATCTCTCCCAAATTCCTTTGAAGATTTCTCACAAACTCTTTCAGGAATTAATTGCGAAAATTCCTTCACAGATTTTCAAAGAAATTAGCTGCTATGTATTTTCTTAGAAACTACCCTTAAAAAACTTTCTCAGCTACAATTCCAGAATTTCCTCAAGATATTTTAACCAATATCTCTCTAGCAGAGCCACCAGAGATTGCTCTATGTTTTTCCAAGAAAATCCTCAAAGGTTTAATTCAAGAATTTTCAAAGATGTTCGTGAAAAAATCAACGGATAATTTTTGTGAAGAAATTTTACGAATAATACTTGGAGGAAATAATTGATGAATTACCTGATGTATTACATGTTTTTTTTTTTGTTTTTATGTTTGATGTTTTTCTACGTATTCGGTTTCCTGTTCGATCTCTTTTGTTCTCTTTTTCCAAAACATGAGGTCTCTCAAGATCCTATTTTCAAGACACTCTGTCGTTACTAGCCTGACGACAAGCGGCTGCTGCTGCCGTTATAACCAGAGGCCCAGTGAACTCGCGAATCTTGGGCATACAATGGGGTCTGCGGGTGATAACCGAAAGGTACGAGTACGAGTATACGTGGCAGACAGCGCTAGGGCAGGTTATTTTGTTTTGGCTGAAATTCAATTTGTTCCAACAACAGTTGTTGTGGGAGAATGAGCTAAGAAATGGATTACGGTTGTAGTTTGTGCGCAAACGAGTGGAGGCTGGGTGGAATTGGAATGTAACAGTATCAGAAACTGAAGGGAAACTTGTAAATCGTGCATAAACATTTGTTGAAGTTTTTATTCATTCACAATATAAATAAAAGTCATGTCAGAAGGCCATATCTACCTCTGATTTTCCTCTAGATTTTCATGCAATTTAATTTCACAAGGATTCGAATAGTTATGAGCTACAAAAGTAACTACTAAAGAGAAATATGTCATACGTATGTTTTAAAAGATCTCATTGGGGTATGAGAAAAGATTAACAGTTATTGGTTGCTTCTAATAAACATGGCAGACTGCGTTGGGCTGATCACGCTGCATGTATGCCATAAGAACGACCAAATATACAGTATTATGTGGTATACAGCAGATAACCTGATATCGATTGTCAGCGTCGTCCACGCTGGGTTTCTACAGTTGAACAGATTTTATATCGAATTCAGTAGTGAATTAGTCGAATTACCGTTTCGATTCATATTACGGACAGCTTTAATTCCGGACACTCTTATTTGTATGGGAAACATTTCACACGAAATGTTTCAATTTTTGCCGTTCAAAAGTTCGCACTTTCAATAATGTTTTAATAAGCATTTTTCATAAATATCTATGAAAATTAACAATGCCCAACTGCCTTAGACGTCTGTTTAGTGGTTTGGCGATTTCAATCGATCATTTGACTTCTCTATTTATGATATTCATGAGCTGTCCGGAATTGGAATCAAAGTGTCCGGAAATCAAGGCAAATGTAAGGAAGCGTCCGGAATAAGAATCATGGGAAGTCCACACATTTTCATTTTATTTTAAATTATTCATGTTGCGGAATCGAAATTTTTACCACCATTCTAAGGCTAAACGATTTCAAAGCTCGATGACGCCGAGGAATCATACAAATTGATTTATTGTATATGCTTTCGATGAGTAACACTTCACTGAGGCCTTAAGTATCCGTTATATGAATCAATTGGTACATCGCATCCATCAAGTGTCATTTATAAGTCAAATAACTTTCATAAAATGATCTCTCATTTCTATTTATTTGTTCGTACAACACAATTGTCAAACTTTTTTCGGTTTGTCACACTGGAAATTTCATACTATGTCTAATGTTGAGTTCTAGTAAATTAACTTCAACTAAAAGGTTAATGCCGTCATCCCAAATGAACATCGAACACGTTGGTTCAGGCGGTTTCGTACTCTTCTTGTACTCTGTTTTCGTGCTTCAACCGAAACACTCGAACTTGTGTAAGAATATCGGTTTGAACACCGGTTCGAACGCCGCTTCATTTGTACCTAGGTTGCAATTGCGGTCCAAATATTGATAGAGATCCTCGGCTGCTTCCGAGGTTGACAACGGTAACACAAAACAGTTGAAATCGACGCTTATCGATTTCTACTTATCGTGTCTTCCAGGTGGGAGCTTGGGATTCTTGCCTTTCCCAAGCGAAACTCATCCATACAGCCGTATGGAAAACCACCTTTGGCACTTCTGCCGGGAGGTGGCCGAGATTCTGCTCCATTTGACCAGGAGCTCAAGCATGATCTACATAGGATGTGGCCGAGGGTACATCATTGGGCTCTGTTGAATCTCTACAAAAAAAACCACATATCTGCAAGTTGCTCTGAACAAGCGACCTGGTTAACAACCGAAAATCGGTGCAGCAAGCGGTGATCAGTGGTAGGCGACTGCACGATCACTTCGAAGCGCTCCGTCAAACACTTGTATACCTTCAGTAGCCACGTTGATTATGCCTGCAAGAGAGCCTCCACAGCTATTGTGGAACTGTCCCGGATGATGTCCGATAGCTCTGCGGTGTACGCCAGTAAGCGTAAGCTTCGGGCCAGTGTCGCCTCGTCCATACTGAGGTATGGTGGCCCGGCTTGGGGTACGGCGTTAAGTACCAACAGCTACCGTAGTAAGCTAGAAAGTACTTATAGGCTAATATGCCTGAGGGTTGCGAGCGCGTACCGTACCCGTGGTCACACGATGCATTCTGCGTCATCACTGGTATGGTGCCTAGTGGTATCCTCATCATGGAAGACATTCGAAATGCGCGGCACAAGAGGCATACGCAGGACTGCCAGACTGGCCTCTATGGTCAAATGGCAGTGTGCGTGGGACAGTTCCACCAAAGGAAGGTGGACCCACAGGTTGATTCCGAGGGTAGATATCTGGGTCAATAGGCGCCATGGGGAACTAAATTCTACCTGACATAGGTCCTTTCGGCCCATGGTTGTTTTGGACAGTGTCTACTACGTTCGGTCATGCGGGTTCTCTCGAATGTCCAGTTTGTGCAGGTTTAGAGGAAACGGCGGAACACGTTTTGTTCGTGTGCCCACGTTTCCGTATAATGCGTGACCGCATGTTTGCCATATGCGGTGGGGACACCGACTCCGGACAATCTGGTTCAGAGGATGTGTGAAGACGAGCTTGGCAGGAATGCCGTTTCATCGGCTATCACCCACAGGCAGACGCTAAGCAACAGGTGGTTTAAGGGTTCGCAGTCGGCTACGTAGGTCATACCGGTGCCCTACGGTCAAAATCGACCCTTACAGCGATTAAGTGGCTGCGGGGAGAACATCCTGGTAGCGTTGCTGTCGTGGCGCCGGTCTACTGGGTTGGATCCGAGCCTCTGGTTGTTTCGGGGCAGGTGGAGGCCCCTTCGTCAGCAATCCCAGCTCGTGCTAGCTGACAGGGCCGGAGCCTTCAGTAGGTCAAATTGCAAAGCCCGCAGTATCAGTTCTTGATACCTGCGGTGCAGCTGGGCGCGGGCGTTGTGGTCGACCCTGCCTGCTTTCAGCGGACAATGGGAGGTAAGGACCACCTGGGAAGCTGTGGACCCCCCTAAGCGTGTCATCGATGTTCGTTGCTGCATGGCTACGCAGGTTGCGATGTGCAATAGCCCCTCTCCGAAGCAATGCCTTCTTGGTGGTCCCGGCGAGACGAAGGGTTTGGGCGGCAATTGGAATGGTTTAGTGGGTCGGGGATGTAGTCCTGTCTGCTGCTTTGCATGTAGCAAACGGTCCCCAACCCCACACTCCTGGACCTTCAGGGTCCGGGTGTCTGTTGAGCAAATCATCCCCCCATTGCTAAGAAGAAAAAAAAGCGACCTGGTACGCTTTCTAAGTGCCTTAGCCTCCTGGCGTACAAACCGGCACATCAGGCTGGATGCCAGTAATATCCTGATTATGGTATACTGGCCGCAACCAACATGGACACGATTACGGAATACGTATAGACAGCAATGATGCAGAGCTGACAGCCGTGTTATAACCTCCCCGAAACGGCGAGTGGGCTAATGCTGCGGTTGCCTCCGTCCCGTTAAAACTTTGGCAAGCCTCAGCCACTTTACCCGGTGGAAGTAGGCACAGTAGAACGTTTCTTGTCTTGCGTTGATCTGGCTCTAAACACGGTACCCCATGAAGAATCGTGTCGACCCTAGCATGGCTCTCACTGCTTGCAAAGATCGCCATGGGATCGAACCGACGGCGGAAGATAGCGGCTTGAAGGGGGGACCCAACAAACAAAATGGAGAACATCTCAGAATATACCGTAATGGAGGTTGAAGCAGCAGAGGGTGAGTATGTAGACGCGTTCGCGAAAAGTGGAAAGCTACAACGTTCATCAGTAGCACAGCAGTAAATACGAGCAAGCAACAGCAGGGTGTTACAAGGTGAGAATTCTAGACTCCAAGCAGGACTAGTGTTTCAAAGCACACAGTTCACACCGAAATCGAGCAACAGCATTTGCCAGGAAGGCCTAACGAGGAATTCGGAGTTGGTGGTCAAAAAGAAGGTCAACGAACTCTACGAGTACATGAAGAACAGGACTAATGAGCATCACAAGATTAAGAATCTACCATAAAATGCGCCATAAACGCAGTCGAAAATGAACAGAAAGTGCTAAAAATGAGAGCCGAGGCAGCGGGAAAGGTACTACAAAATGCTAAGGATCAAACAGTTGGTGACGCGCCTAAAATCCCTAAGGCACATGCCAACAAGCCGTCGAAGAAGTTTGATAGAGGCTCGCCAGGAGAAAAAGCGGGCTCGAAAAAAAAACAGAACAAACGAGCAGGGTAACTACCTGCTGAACGGAGCCGAAAACGATGAAGAATGGCAAACCGTCAGGAGCCAGAAAAACAGAGGGAAGAAACACGGCGAAGGACGAGAGAAGAAAAAATAGGGTACAAAGAAAGTGACTTACCCCCCCCTTGTCGTGAGTGGTCGAAAAAGAACGCCATACTAGTTAAGGCAAACGACCAAACCACGTACGCAGCGATTCTTCGTAAGGTCAGAGATGATCCGAAGCTAAAATACCTCGGAGAGAACGTAGTTAGAACTCATAGAGGAGAAATGCTCTTCGAGTTGAAGAACAATACGGTGATCAAGAGCTCGGCCTACCAGGAGTTGATTTCTGAGTCGTTGGAAAACGAGGCAAACGTAAAAGCTTTAGCTCAGGATGCAGTGTTTGAGTGCAGATATCTGGACGAGATCACATCCAATGATGATCTGCAACAGAAGTTGCGATCCCAGTGCGATATTGGAGATGTGGCCATGACAATACGCTTTCAAAGTCGTACGATGGTACACGGTTAGCGCCGGTTCGGCTACCAGTGGCCGCAGCCAATAATCTAGTGGAGAAGAAAATGGTGAACTTCAGCTTCAAATTCAATGGTCGGTTTGTCCGCTGAGACTCGTCTCCCGAGCCGAGAGGTCACCGATGAGGTGCTTCAAGTGCATAGACTTCAGACATTAGGCGACAATCTGTAACGGTACCGACAGATCCGAGTTGTGCAGGAAATGCGGGGAGGAAGGCCACTTCGGAAAAGATTGCAGGAAGCAACCAAAGTGTTTACTCTGTAAACCGGAGGAAGGAAACGCCCATGTAACGGGCGGTTTTAAGTGTCCTACGTATAAGAAAGCAACAATAGTGGAAGTAACGCAGATGAACTTGAATCATTGCGATCTTACACAGCAACTGTTGTGGCAGTCAGCAACGGAAGCAAAGTGTGACGTTACGATAATAGCTGAGCCATATCGAGTGTCGTTCAATGAAAGATTCGTGATCGCGAAAGTCAATGGTGTCTACGAAGGCAGCTGCTACGTTCCTCCAAGGAAGATGGTCGACGAATTAAGGCGGATGTTAGAGGAATTGACCGATGAGCTTGTCGGACGGAAGCCAGTACTAATTGGAGGAGACTTCAATGCATGGGCTGTGGAGCAGCAGGGTAACCAATGCCAGAGGTTACAGCCTGCTGGAGGCCCTGACAAAGCTAGCTCTCCAACTGTTAAATGAAGGTACCGTTATCACATTAAGGAAAAACAGACGATCATTGATCATCTATCTTACATGGTGAAGCCCATCGCTGGCGGGCAACATGAACTGGAGGGTAAGTGAGGAGTATACCCATAGCGATCACCAGGCAATCCAGGGTATAGCACAGGCAGACGGGACTGCGCGGCAACCCCGAGAAACAAGACTATCGTGCAGCAGTGCAAGACAAAGGCCTTCGGAAAGGATCTTTTCGTCGAAGCACTTCGTTTAGACGGCGATATCCCGGATCTCGATGCGGTGGAGCTGACGAGGGCGATGATCAGGGCGTGTGACATAACAATGCCAAGAAAACGGAAGCCATCAAACAATCGGCGTCCCGTGCACTGGTGGAACGAGGTACTCTGCGCTCTTCGGGTCGTTTGTGTTAAATTTGTTGTCGATTTGTTAGATGAAGTTCATAATTGGTAGGAAATCGTATGTGGTGCGTAGGTGCACTCAAGAATCATGAGTTACATCAAAAAACGAATATTATTAAGCGCACAAAATACGGCACTCTTCAGTGAGTTGGCCAGTGGCCACTAAGGAATAAATAATGGTGAACATAGTTTTAAGCTAGGAACCAAGAAGAGGTCGACAACTTTGTTGAAGGTCACGAAAACGCGGGCAGTACGCCGTGGATAAGGACCTGGGTACCGTAATCCGGGGTATCATTGATCAGCGGGGTAACATTGATCGGCATGACTCATCTCATCAAAAATACGTATTATCATTTATTGATGAAACATTTCCAAATTATGAATGGTGCTTCTCTTTCTTATATTCATGAGCTAATGAAAGTTAATGTTTTTGAGAAAATTGAATTCACCTTATACGTAAATTTATCAACTTTTTGAAATAATGATTTTAATTGTTAAGGATGACACTACCAAAGATTCATGTCTCACACAAGTTCTGCAAAAGATATAAGCAAGGAAAATGTGATTCTTACTAAAAATGGCATCGCCGAAAACGATTCCGTTGTCAAAATTTTTATAAGTATGCTCAATCAGGCAACATTACCGAATTACTTTGAAGAATGTAGAATTCCCTTAGGAAATGGCCTACCTTTAGGCGTATTCCGTGATTCGAGGTGTTTTTAATTTTAAAATAACTCAAAAATTAAATGACTTATAAGCGTTTGGCCTTCATATTCGGCTTCAGGGGCCATGGTTCAAGTATGTAACGACATTTTCAATATTACGGAACTTTGTTTATATATGTGATCAATGTTACCCCATATTAGATAATTAAAAAAATCGCTTAAACCTTTTTTTTAACATGCTTAAATCTTTCAATTAACAAAATACAGTATATAACCTCGAGCTATGGGTGGCAGTACTTGTTTTAAAAATATAAAATTTGCAACATTTGCATTTTCAAACGAAATATTAAAGAAACATTCAGAAAAGTGATCAATGTTACCCCGGATTACGGTACCCTAAACGTTCGAGGCAACTGAACCGACGAAGAAGGAGCTCTGAAATATGCTCGTCAATGCTTGTAAACAGCAGGTAGAGTGTGTGAGTAAACAGACGAACGTTACAGGATACAACCTGCTGAAAGTTCTGTCGAAACTCGATGGTACACGGATAAAAATCTGATCCCCACACCATGATTTACAAATCATGAAATTCATAAATTGGTTAGGTCATAATATCAGGATCACAAATCATGGTTCCTGGAGTCATAATCATGATTCCTCATAAGCGTAACATCCAGTGTGAAAACACTAAGCGGCGCACTTTGCTTCATCTCATTCGTATCGATCACTATAAATTCGAGATGACAAAGTGGTTGAGTGGTAGAGTACGTGGCTCACAATCGGAAGGTTCTTGGCTCGAATCTCAATGTATGCTATTTTTAACTTTTTTTTTATTTTGTCGATCATAAACGGATGCACGACTCAGCATTTTTGGCATTTGAATCATGATTCCGAGCAATCAGCTACAACAACCTAACGCGTGTTTTGCGTTACGGCAATCTGACTCATGATATCATGAGCCCAAATCGTGGTGTATTTGCGATGGTGTATTTTCATTTATTGCAAACACGCTGGAATCATGATATCATGAGTCATAATCTTGTTTTTGGATTCTGATTTCTACCCGTGTAGGATGTGCAAGGCTTCGTTAGCACATTTCGTAAGTACGCCCAGTGTTTCCCATAGACGGTACACTATCTGTAACCTCTCGTTGAAGGATGGCAATCCTTGAAGAGTTGGCAGATGGCTGGATAATTGTTGTGCGAATTTAGGATCAAATGTAGAAGACGTATTGTAGAATGTATTCCCAGTCGGTTCAGGATCTTTTCGTAATGTAAATTTCCTTACTCCCCTGGGCACAGAGTATCATCGTACTTGCCTCACGATCTATGAATGTGAAAATGGCAACTTTGGCAAAGAAAGCTCTCACCCCAGCAACACACATGTTATAATTGTGTATTATCGACTGATATATGACCAAAACTAGTCATATTAGAGTTGATAATACACAATTATAACATGTGTGTTACTCGGGGCAGTTAATAACAGTGTAAATGCTCATTGAACACTAAGCTAAGAAGTAGGATCTGTCCCAGTACCGTTATGGCAAGAAGGAAAGTAGTACTGGTAGGGTAGATGTACCAATAGTGGAGGTACTAAGCGCGATTGAACTTCATTTAACCGCCTTAATTCAAGAAGCGCAATTAATGCACATGTTGATGTTGTAACGGGAAGTAACGGCCATTGACTTAATGAGAAAAATGATTTCATCGTAGTAATCCACGGCATGTCAGTGAAAAATAATACCTCCACTATTGGTACACTGCACTATGGTCCAGGAATCAGTTTTACGCGGAAAGATGCATTTTGAGCTTTAGAATGAAACATTAGACAAAAACGGTCTTCTACAAAGTTGTTTGTATTAGTTAAGCCCTTTGATTGGTTTTATTGAAAATTAGGGTGGACCACATTTTCATTGAAATTGTGTAACTAACTTTCTTATTTGTAAAAATTATATTATACATGCTTCAGCAAAGTTGTAGACCATTCAATTTCAAGCAACTTTGCCAAAAAAAGTTTTTTTGTATCTCTTAAATTGACTGATTTAGAGCTTTTTTCGTACGGTGACATAGGGTGGTCCGAACAAAACTGGTTTTCTGGCTCTAGAGTTTTCAATTCAAATTTCTCATCAAAGTAGTCTATGAAACACTTTTAGAGCTTTGAAAAATGCGTAATTTGGTGAGTGAAGAAACTCGCTATCTCCTTTCGTTTAGGAGTTATTGTTGTTTTTCTCTCAAAAACATGCCTACTTTGATTGTGAATATCTCTGATTGGGGCAAATATAAAAAATATCTTTTGACGGCGTTCAAAAGACAAAACATAATTGTACATTATATCAAAAAATTACAGATGTGTTATTTTTGTAACTCTAATAAAACGTCTTGAAAGTCAAATATTTTTTATCACAAAAACTTCAATAACTTTTGAACTAAAATAGATATCAACAATCTTTTTGCATGAAAATTTGCGTTTTGTTAAGTTCTAAAAGTCGTTCATAGACGACATTGACGAGAAAATAATATTTAAAAAACTAGAGTTGAAAAACTTATTTTTGTTGGACCACCCTGCGATGATTAGGAAAAAATGCTCTAGATTGGTCAAATTTTGAGCTACATAAAAACTTTTTTTGGCAAAGTTGATCAAAATTTCAAGTTCTACCGCTTTGCCAAAGAGCATATACCAGTATTTTTGCAAATAAAAAAGTTGATTATATGATATGTGTGATATTGTGGACCACCCTAGTTTCAATTGACACAGTATGAAAGCTTACATTTTGAGTAACAATTTTGTAGAAGATCATTTTTGTCTAAAATTTCATTTTCATGCTCAAAATGCAAAATAATAAAGAAATACATACTACGAAATCTTCAAAACAGTTTTAGAGCCCTATCTTTCTTATTTCAGATTTCTCGTCAAAGCGGTCTATGAGCGACTTTTAGAACTTAACAAAACGCAAATTTTCATGCAAAAATATTGATGATATCTATTTTAGTTCAAAAGTTATTAAAGTTTTTCTGCTTAAAATCCTTTGTTTTTCAAGGCATTTTATTAGAGTTACAAAAATAACACATCTGTAATTTTTTGACATAATATACAATTTTATTTTGTCTTTTGAATGCCGTCAAAAGATATTTTTTATGTTTGCCCCAATCAGAGATATTCACAATCAAAGTAGGCATGTTTTTGAGAGAAAAACAACAATAACTCCTAAACGGAAGGAGATAGCGAGTTTCTTCACTCACCAAATTACGCATTTTTCAAAGCTCTAAAAGTGTTTTATAGACTACTTTGATGAGAAATTTGAATTGAAAACTCTAGAGCCAGAAAACCAGTTTTGTTCGGACCACCCTATGTCACCGTAGGAAAAAAGCTCTAAATCGGTCAATTTAAGAGATACAAAAAAACTTTTTTTGGCAAAGTTGCTTGAAATTGAATGGTCTATAACTTTGCTGAAGCATGTATAATATAATTTCTACAAATAAGAAAGTTAGTTACACAATTTCTATGAAAATGTGGTCCACCCTAATTTTCAATAAAACCAAACAAAGGGCTTAACTAATACAAACAACTTTGTAGAAGACCGTTTTTGTCTAATGTTTCATTCTAAAGCTCAAAATGCATCTTTCCGCGTAAAACTGATTCCTGGACCACTGTGCACTGTTCCTTTAGTTGCGGTATATTTTTAATTTGTGTTCCTATAGTTGCGGTATCCGTTGTTTTCTTATGGGATCCTCCACTATAGGAACACTTTACCGCAACTATTGGTACAAGCAAGAACAGTTTTAGCAAATTTAGTGAGTTTTCATCAGTTTTCAAGCAATTTGGGCGCTCTTTTCAACTATTCCGTGTATTAACAAGCCAATACGTCGATTGGGAGTGTAGGTTCTGTGGCTAATGGAATAAAATCAGTGAAAACGGCACTACCGCAACTATAGGAACACCCACAACTAAGGGAACACTTACCCTAATGGTGCATTTTGAAAAAGACACAAGATTTTCTTTACGCGTTTATTATGCACAATGTTCAGACGTGCTTATGCAAAATGTCTTTGCAAAACGCCCAGATTCCAAAGTTAATGCATTATACCAGTGATTCCCAAAGTGGGCGAATTCGCCCCTGGGGGCGATTTTCAGGTCCAGGGGGGCGAAAATTTGTAAAATGAAATTTGGGGGGCGAAACTACTAGAAAGGGGGCGAAAAGTGGGAGAAACTGAAAACTACGATTCATTTGGAGAAGTTTTTAAGCATAAGTGTTAAAACTCGCTATGAGTTATGAATTGGTAACTGAAATTTTCTCAAAACATAACTATATTATATATTTGTGGTCAGAGATAGTTTGGAAGTGTTTTGAAGGCGATAAATTTCCTTTAGTTATAAAACATTTTTAGATATTGGTTCAAATATCTAAATTTAATAGATTGAGGTTTTATTAATAAAAGAGCTTTAGAATTGGGCAACTAATGTTATGATTTTTGGCATCCGAGTCCTCACAGGCAAAGTTTTCGGCAAAGCTTGTTACTTATAGGACAAACTATTGAAGAAATCAGATTTTTTTTAGCAAAAATCAGGTGCCAACGTTGGAACTAATAATTACCGAAGATGTTAATCATGCAACTAAAAATAGATTTGAAGAATTATCGGAGAAAAGCCTCCAAGTTTTAGGAAAAAAATCTAAAAACAAAAGACGTTCTTACATTGCAGTTAACAAGGTAATGGAAGGTTTTTTTGGATTTCTTCGTTCTTTTTAAGATTTGGAGTTTTTAAAATTGTCAAACATGTATTTCATCAAATTTCAAACATTTGTTTTTATAATTTCAAAAATAACATATTTATTCAATCAAATTAATAAGTTTCGATATTCAAAAAGTCAGCCAAATTTATTTAGTGCACTGAAAACTGGGGCGGTAGCATGTAATTAACTTACGTTATTTGCTGTTATGAATTACTTACAAGTACTATCATTTATTGAAATTGAAGAAAATATATCATGATGATATTATGCAGATCTGCAGATAGATTTGATGATACGAGAATATTAATGAATATGGTATGATTAATTTAAACTTCTAGACCACATATGTTTAACATTTTTACATCAGTAAACTTGATAACTTAACTCATCTCTGATTATTTATGGTAATATATTGGTCTGAATTTTAGCAAAGTAGAGTGTCTAATACAAATATTTCAAAAACATATCAGGGGGCGATTCCAAAAATATATTGGCCTCAGGGGGGCGAAAGTCAATAAAGTTTGGGAAGCACTGCACTGACAGAGTATTCCCGGAAATAGCTAAGTTATTGACTGTTCCCTGTAGTTGACTCATGCGTTGCAAAAAAGTAAACTAGAAGTGCAAGAATTCTAAAATATGTATCTATTTTTTATACATGTACTGCACATTAATATGTAACATTGTCCGAAGAAATTCTAACCATGCGTATGCTATCAAAATTCCATTTCATCCTTTACATCTCAAAGCTGATTACAAACGCAACAGTCACCACTCCATCAAACTGAAATCAAAGCTCAAGTCTATTTATATCCTTCCAACCACAGAGCTGAAGACGCACACGTTCGTCCCTTGGAATCTCCCCTTTCTTCCGATTCTTTGTCCCGAGTTCAACCCAGTTAGTGGTCGGCATTGCGGTTTAATTAAGGGCTAGGAACACCTCCTTCTTCCTAGCGCTCCAATGTCTCCGCTCAACAGAATAAGCTTGCTACTCATAGCTAATGCAGTCTTTGACATTTTTTCTCCGGAATCTTCGCACAGCGAGAAGCAAAGGAAAATTTCCTTCAAAGTTCCATCTCGCCACAGCAATCTTCCCATTCCAATAGTTACTCCCGGTCGTAGATTGGCGTTTCGACTTGAGAGCAAGAAAAGACATACACAGATCACTATCGCTTTTGGAGAATGGAAACTCATCAATTTCGGCATTCTCTACACTCGAGGAGGAAAAGCTGCCTAAAAACTGACGATCCGCTGCAAGAGGGAGGGGCGAAGCAAGAAGCAAGATTAATTACTTCTCGAGTTGATTTCTGAACTAGCTTTGACACATCCTCCTGTGCCAGTGTAGTGCCTCCTCTTCCTGCGAGCCCGGCAACGAGACGATGAATCAAAGCGAGATGAAGACGAAAAAGTGTCGCTTCTACAAAGGCCATCAGTTCGGAGCATCCATCCGACAGGTCTTGTTTTAAGGTGACGAACCATGAGTACAGAAGGAAATAAAGGAAGCTTTCTTGTCTTCTCTGATGAGCGAGGGGTGGGGTTTGGAGGAGGACCAGGAAGGCGTTCGCAATTAATTACAGATCAAACTCAAAGCTGCCGATCTAGCTTTGTTATCTCCATCGTATCACGGCATCTCAAGGGGAATGCTGCTGTGGCGGCGCGGTTTAGTGGAAAAAAGCTATTTCGGAGGATAAACAAATGTCTGGAGCTTGGAGCTGAATACAACCGAACGGAATTAGGGCACTGCTGGCAGATGGCAACTGAACAGTGGGGCAGGTTTACAAATTATGAAGCTCAACCATTTTTTTTTGCGGAAATACGACTGAGGGATATCTAACAAAAATGGTGAAGCTTAGCAGGGGAGAAAACAAAGCTGTAAGTTTGTCTGAAATCATCAATAACTTTTTTATAATCTGCGCTCAATCGCATTGTAGCTTTACGGAGCAGAAATTCATGTTAATACTTGAACATGTGCTCCTTAAATACTAAGTTTCTAGCTTAAATTGCAAATAAATTACTAAATTCAATAAATTTAAAATTAATTAATTTATATAGAGTATTAAAATTCAAATTAGAAGTTTATTCATCATTCAAAACCAAAAGTTAGTCCATTTAATGTAATAAAACCAAATTTGATGCAAGAGCTACCAGCCTATTTATTGACGGCAGTCAATTAATGTAGACATTGAAACTTTTAGCCTTAATATTTGAAACTGTCCCACTGTGCGCCGTGATTAGGCTTGCTATCTAAGCAAAGCAGTGTTGGAAGGAGAAAAACAAGATATTAAGACAATTAATTATACTACCTGTGCGATGGATATTTCGGGGGCAGTGACGAAAGGAAGCGGTGGCAATCAATTCCAAGGAAATAGTCAATCGATGCCTAATAACTTTGAGCGTTAGCATTAGCAGAACGAACGGAGGAGGTCGTTCGTAAACCAAAGAGGTCTTCTATGAATGAATAAAACAAGAGAAATGCTTATATATGTACAATCTTTTAGAATATTGTAAAATTAGTATAAGAACAGAAGTCATCCTCAATTCCTGGATAGTATTCAGCTTTTGAATTACGGTCCTCCAATAAATTGTCACGACCAACCGGACTTCTCTGCTGAATATATGATTTTCTAATCGACAACCGAAGCCCAGAGGTAAAAATAGACCTTAAAATAATAATTTACTTACAATCCCGCAATCCGACTTGAGCCTCCGATATATGCATGTTCATGATGTCAATCCTCCATGCAAAATGCATCTTCGTCACAAGCTTCAGAGAGAATGGCCCGTCTTGCCGCCATAGCGCTTCTACGAAGCAAACCCCCACAATAATCTGATTTGTTTCGTATTATCTATCCGTTCGAATATTTCATGACGCTCTACCTTCGCTAACAAAAGACAGAGATCTGGAGCCTTCTCTTACTTAGGTTCCAATCCAGACAACGAAAAGCTCCCATCTATCTTCGATTCCCTTCGGTGCAGTAGAGGGATTCATTATTCGGCGGCGGCCTAGTCGAGAGTGCATTAGAAGCAGCTGCAGCAGCCAGCAACAACAGAAGCCCAATTGATTGAGTCATAATTTATGCACACACGTGCTTCAGGCTGCAACTGCCTATAATTGTCTGCAGGGCCCACAAACCGACCTAGAATGGTTTATAGTTGTTCGACTGAAATGAGAGGGCTTCAGCAGTGCATAGTTGCTGGTTCATGACAAGACCGCAACATCCCACGCCGTTAGCGATGAAAATTTTAGTTCCAAAGTACTACAATGTTGTGGCTAAGTGCATTTTGCAGTTCACTAGTTGTCGTTAAGCCTCAAAAAGCCATTTTTTTTATTTCGGACTAGTGGTCCCGGCAAACTTCGTCTTGCCATCAAGTAGGCTGTTGAAAAACGCCATGTATCGTCCCATACAAAATGAAAGTTCCTTTCACGCTCATTTTTCCGACTTTCCCGGTGAATATCCTAGGATTTTTATACACCTAAACATGTCGGAACCCTTGACGAACAGAACGGAAAAAGAATCATTCAAATCCGTTTACCCGTTCGTGAGCCATTTCGTGACATACAAACACCATTCCATTTCTATTTATATAGATTTTCACATCATTTTTCGTTATTTGAAATCATTCTGAGCCTAGATATTAGCACGCTTGAAAATATTTCGTAAAAATTCCATTATATGTTTTTTTTTTAACAATAATTTGTAATATCGAACATCCCCATCTTAATTTATTTGCTTGTTATCGAATTTTGACACCCATAAAATTGTAACGAATTTCAGTATATTTGTATCAAAACAAACAAATATTCAAGAATAAATACGTAAATTACAATCGCAGAAGGTTGGTTGTTTAAAAAAACATGCCAAGAAACATTTGCACAGCCATCGGGTTTAATACAATTTTAATCTTGTTTTTTTTAATACCCTTGTGAGAATCATTTCGTTTTATTGTGCTCCTACACAAACTCAACGATGGAAATTAAAATATCGTTACGAATTATGTTTTGATCGAGTTTGTAATATTAGCATCACCCTTATACATAAACAATACACTGAAAGTTGGCCAGTTCTTAGGTGTCAAGTAAACAAATGTAATTAAAAAAAGATTTTTAGAAAAATATCTTCAAAAATTCTCGATTTTTAAAGAACTGTATTGAAATCGTTTGGACAAAAACCGTTTCCCTCCGCTTCTATTTTGCCACTATTATAGCACGCCTTTCCTTACGCCTGATACATAGGCAGTCCGCTAATCAAACAGCAACCGTTTCTGCCATAAAACTACCTCTCCTACACCTTCCCGCATGAACGGGCGTAAATGCAGGGGTATATCCGGTCTACTGTGGGAGCCAGTTTAATGCATCCCAGACAACCAGAAATCGCATGAAAGTTCACGTTACAACTCGTTTATTCATACTAATTACATCAAACTCGCAAAACACCTTGGATAAACTCGTCAGATTGATGAGTTTCCTCGCATAAAACACTTCTTTTCTGAGTTCATTTGTACATTTTCCGTACATCCGTAGCAGCTGTCAAATCATCATTTGTTATCATAAGATCACAGGTTAGTTCGGTAGAATATTTATACACTCGCATTGTATGTTATTATTCATCACATAATATATGCACGCATATCGCCTCCACTTTTGTACGTAGAAGGCCGTTTCGCAACACCTTATAAGTGAAATTTTGCACATATGGAGCCTCCAGGTGATTTCGTTATGCGTACATTTTGGTTGTCTGGGATCATCATTTCCACCCCCTTCCCCTCATTGGTCTGCATTCTGACGCGGCAGGCACCATTATTGCCTAAAAATAGAAGATCAATAGCACTTATACACTGAGACTGTCTGTTAGTCCCAAGCAGTCATTCGGTTGGTTCCTTGTGTAAGTGCAGCTGATTTGGCGATACTAGAGTAGCAATATAGATTCGGATCACTACCTAGTTGCTATATGCATGCGCTCAAAACTTTCGACGGTGACAAACTAGCGTCGAAGCCGAACGCCGCGGCTTAACATCGAGCGGCTACGGGACTCAGAAGTAGCCCAAGAATACGCGCAGCAGTTGGAAGTGGCCCTACCAACGGAAGAGCAGCTCGGCGCCGCCACTCTTGAAGATGGCTGGAGGCACATAAGATCCGCCATAGGTAGCACCGCAACAGCAGCACTAGGTCCAGCGGCCCCGAATCAGAGAAATGACTGGTACGCAGAGCCGTAGCGTGGTCTCATGGCGCCCTTGGCGAACTGCCAGTCGAGCGCCCCTTACTCAGAGTTTAACTTTTTTAACATTGTACTAGTTTACATTCGAAAAAACGTCAAGGATAATTTTCAAAAGTCTATGGTAACTTCATGATAAAGCTTAATAAATAATTAAACATTAGAAATCATTCAATTATTTGTAAGGATTTGCAAAAATGCATACTAAATGTTTTAACATTCTTTTAAGGTGGAGATGAATCGAGATCATTCCTCAGATCTTTGGCAGCACAAATCTTGACAACCAAACAAAGGTTCCAGCTGCAGACTTGATCGTTCGATCATCACCAGTGGGTAACTAATCATTTCAGCCGGAGGTTATCTAGAAGATGTATCTAGGTGAAGATTAATCGAAGCAACACCTCACCTCTACAAAAGCACAAATATTCAGAATCAGAATGTTCAGAGATGTACTTGCAAAAATACTGGATTTATTGATTTAAACCTTCATTGAAATCTCAGTAAAATTCATTGTAAACATTTCTGAATCATCATTTCTTACTCGTTTTTGCATAGTTTTCTAAAACATTTGGTCGATATTGCAAACGAAATTTTCAGGAAATTTTCTCTTAGTGAAATCTATTAGCCATATTTTGTTGACCTAAAAATCACGAGATAACTTTAGGATTTTTTAATTTATTTAGCAACTTTTTTGAAATGTTTTTGAATGTTTTTGCCTTGAATATTAAATTTACTTCAAGAATCTTAGCTCAGAAAAGAAAAATAGAAAATAGTAAAAATGGAAGAAATTTCAAATACTCAAAGAGACCAAAATAGTATTCTGATCGAAGGAATTTTCCAAGATATCATCTAGAACCTTAGTGATCACGGGGAAATAGTTCACTGAATAATGCTCTTTTCAACGAGATTTTTATGCGATCAGAAGTCCGCGGTCTCCCGGCTGGGAATCAGGGCTGCATTAAAAAGGCAGCATGAAATAAAATAGAAAATTATGTTGTAAATCAGTAATACCTTTCTAGAAATGTTAGAAAGTTCTGCCCGAAAAAATATTGCTGTTGTTAGGAAGTATACCCAACTTCATGTTATAATTTTATAATTCTCTGAGAATCTCGTTCGCCAATAATTTCCGCTGTTTTACTTTCGATCAGACTATGAACATTCGTTTGATAGTTTTATTTCAAGATACCTACAAATTTACTGAGATGAACCAGCCTCGGTCCGAAAATCTCATAGATAAAGATAATAATGGTAAATATAACATTGTTTATTATTTTCTCTAAAAAGTTTTCAATTAACGAATCGTCTAACATCTTGTAGGTTGCTTTCAAAATATTTTGCTTAAGTCGATTCAGAAACTGTTTTAACTGTTCATATTTCTATCAACGATATTTTTCTCGAAATTTTGACTTTAGAGGTGCTTTAACTAAATATGCATTTCTTAAAAAAATACCAAATGGGTCACGCATTTTGGCGCCCTCTGAAGGCTGGCGCCCTTGGCGGTCGCCAACCTGGCCAACCGCACGCTACGGCACTGCTGGTACGACGGCGAATGCGAGCAGTTGAAGAATGAGAAGAATGCAGCATGGGCGAGAATGCTGCAACACCGCACGAGAGCGAACGAGGCACGGTATAAACAGGCGCGGAACAGACAAAACTCGATCTTCCGAAGAAAAAAAGCGCCATCAAGAAGAACGAGATCGCGAAGCGATGGAAGAGCTGTTCCGCGCTAAAGACACACGGAAGTTCTACGAGAAGCTTAACCGTTCGCGCAAAGGCTTTGTGCCACAAGCCGACATGTGCAGAGACTTTGACGGAAATCTTCTCACGAACGAACGTGAGGTGGTCGAAAGGTGGCGGCAGCACTACGACGAGCACCTTAATGGTGATGTGGCCAGTAGCGGAGGTGGCACGGAAATAACTTTGGGAGCACGCGCGGACGACGAAAGACTTCCGCCTCCAGATCTCCAAGAGGTAGAAACGGAGATTAGACGGTTGAAAAACAACAAAGCCGCTGGAGTGGACCAACTTCCTAGCGAGTTGCTAAAATACGGTGGTGATGCACTGGCAAGAGCGCTGCACTGGGTTATTTCCAAGATTTGGGAGGAGGAAGTATTGCCGGAGGAGTGGATGGAAGGTGTCGTGTGTCCCATCTACAAAAAGGGCGACAAGTTGGATTGCGCCAATTATCGTGCGATCACAATTTTGAGCGCCGCCTACAAGGTACTCTCCCAAATTCTATGCCGCCGTCTATCACCAATTGCTAGAGAATTCGTTGGACAATATCAGGCAGGATTTATGGGCGAACGAGCAACAACGGACCAGATATTCGCCATCCGCCAGGTGTTGCAGAAATGCCGCGAATACAATGTACCCACACATCATTTATTCATCGATTTTAAATCGGCCTATGATACAATCGATCGAGAACAGCTATGGCAGATTATGCACGAATACGGTTTCCCGGACAAACTGATAAGATTGATCAAGGCGACGATGGAGCGAGTGATGTGCGTAGTCCGAGTATCAGGGACACTCTCGAGTCCCTTCGAATCTCGCAGAGGGTTACGGCAAGGTGATGGCCTTTCGTGTTTACTGTTCAACATTGCTTTAGAGGGTGTGATAAGAAGAGCGGGGATAGACACGAGTGGGCACGATTTTCAGAAAGTCCGTTCAGTTACTTGGTTTCGCCGACGACATTGATATCGTAGGCACGGAACTTTGAGACGATGGCGGATACGTACATCCGACTAAGGGCTGAAGCTAGGCGAATCGGACATGAACATCAATGTGTCCAAAAGACGGAAGTAGCATGATAGCGGAGGGGCTCAAGTAAAGACACGGCACGCCCCCCACCTCGAGTTCATATTGACGGTGATGAAATCGAGGTTGTCGAAGAATTCGTGTTACTTGGGCTCACTGGTGACCGCCGACACGACACCAGCAGAGAAATCCAGAGACGCATCGTTGCTGGAAATCGTGGCCTACTTTGGACTCCGCAGAACGCTCCGATCGGAGCAAAGTTCGCCATCGCACGAAGTTGACCATCTACAAGACGCTGATTAGACCGGTACTCCTCTATGGGCACGAAACATGGACCCTACGTGCAGAGGATCAACGCGCCCTTGGTGTTTTCGAACGGAAGGTGTTGCGGACCATCTACGGCGGAGTGCAGATGGAAGACGAACGTGGAGAAGGCGGAATGAACCATGAATTGCACCAGCTGCTGGGAGAACCAACCATTGTCCACCTCGCAAAAATTGGGAGGCTGCGGTGGGCCGGGCATGTCACCAGAATGTCGGATACCAACCCGGTGAAAATGGTTCTCGAAAACAATCCGACCGGCACAAGACGACGTGGTGCGCAGCGAGCAAGATGGGTCGATCAAGTTGGAGGACGATCTGCGGACCCTTCGCAGAATGCGTGGCTGGCAACGGGCAGCCATGGACCGAGTCGAATGGAGACGTCTCCTACGTACAGGCAGAGGCCACCCAGGCCTTAGCCTGACTGGTAAGGTAAGTAAGAGTAGCAACCACAGGCGGGCAATCAAGCTCAAGCTCTTAGCGATCTTAAGAGTAGAGGCTAAGGATTATGAACCGTACCTTAAAAAATGGGAAGAATAAGAGTGTAAATCTCTCTTTTAATCGCCGTACAAAATGTTCTCCCATATTATCGTCCTTCATGTAATTACCATGGTAAATGAGTAGCTAAATTGTTCAAAGTCTTGAAAGTCTCGTTTGTATTTTTTTGTGGAACAGAAAAATTATGTGGGAACCCGAAACACAAATTCACTTGATGTTCCATGAAATGTGCACCAAAAAGCACCAGCGATTGAATTAACTATACCAGATAATCAATTCCTCTTCTCGGAGGACTGTGTGATGCTTACGTTCAATAAACAAAACTGCACTTTATCGAATCGAGAGTCAAACGACACACACAAAGTACAAGCGTTCTGATCCCCGATGCACTTCTACGTATGGTGAGTTCAGTTTTAATAAACGAGAGCCCACACTGAATCCCAAATCGAAAGAGCTCCTAAGTTAGATACACAAGCTTCCGAGCAATCTTGAGGAGCGGTCCTTCTGCCAACTCAACTCAACATATGCACCGAATCCCAGCAGGATGAAGAATTTGTGTCGTTACTTTCCAGTCAGTTTCTGCTTGACTGCACTTCGGAGACCAATTTGTATCCCTCGCAGCAGAGTCTCAGAGTGTAGTCGAACGGAACGCGTTCCGTTCTCATCGGAAGAGACAAGACATCGAACCGAAGGACAACGGTAATTAATCATAATTCGAGGAAAGTGCCCTGTTCAAAGCGCACAAGATGGCTCATGTGAAAAGAGGGGAGACGTCGAGTGATAAGACCGTTAAAAACGTCTCATTCATTATGGCGCGCATCTCGACAGCATCCAACCGGGCGAGCTTTTCGAAACGGGATTTTCTAGAGCAGGGTTTCCCGGTTTGCAAATTCCTAAGGAGCTGGAACGGGGTAAATAAGTGTAAATAAGTGTCGTTTTCTTTCATTGATGATTGAATGCGATTGATGATTTTTAAATGTTCTAATCAGGGACTTTCCTTAGCCGAGTGGTTAGAGTCCGCGGCTACAAAGCAAAGCCATGCTGAAGGTATCTGGGTTCGGTACCCGGTC